>NC_091158.1:53150866-53318366 GCF_040958095.1 Procambarus clarkii
TGGGGTGTATGGTAGTGTGGTGAGGTTGTGTGGTATTGTGATGGGGTGTGTGATAGTGTCTGTGGTAGTGTGGATGGGTGTGTGGTAGTGTGGATGGGTGTGTGGTAGTGTTGTTGTGGTAGAGTGTGTGGTAGTGTTGTAGTGTGGCGGGGTGTGTGGTAGAGTGGTGGGGTGTGTGGTAGTGTGGTGGGGTGTGTAGTATGTGGTGGTAAGTGTTATGATCTCAGCCTACAGGAGAAACGAGTCTCCCTCCTTGAGAGTTATTCATCAAGCCTGACCTGATTAGAAGGTCTAGCAAATATTGAGGTGATAACGCATATGTAAAATAGTTGCTTGGATATGTATAACAGTTTGAGATTATGGGCAATGAAGGAGAAAACAGATAAATGACTGGCTAGGAGAGGTGGACATTTTGCTGGAGGCGTGAGGCTCGCTTCCGGAGGACCTTGACCTCACTTGAGTGCCAGACATCGCAGGGAAAAGCCGCGCTCCGTTTGAGCTCCCGCCAGAAGGGAACCCCTAGTGATATATCTCGAAGAGAAGAGAAGTGTGTAGACGTGCCAGCTGTGGAACCGAGCTGGGAACGTTGTGGTCTCAAGTCCTGGTCGACGAAGTGTTTATTAAATCGCCCAGAGGCATTATTGTGGGCCGTGGAAGCGCCGTGACCAGACGCCGTCAGAGGGAGAAGCGCCCTCGACCAGTTAATCTGTGGTAAGCACGATATACGCCAGTTCATAGTGATTGCTTGTAGTTGGTCGTGTGCCCAGCGACAGTAGCGATGTTTATTTATAAGTTAGACATGTTTTAATAAGGCAGAAAGCCTGAAATAGGAGAGTGAAGAGGGAGGAACACGGAGCGACGTCCGTCCCCTCTGAGCTCTGACAGGCGACTGAGGGAGCCCGGCTCCTGACGGAGGAAGACCCTCCCAGCGAGTGAAGGACCGCCGCCGGGCGAGGTGGAGTATGGACCCGCCAAAAACGGGGGAGTTCACTCTCACTGTATGTAGAGGACAGATAGAGGTTGGAGACAAACATATTGTGTGATTATTTTTGTTTATGTGTTAAAGGGGAAACAATTTTATTGGAGTGTCGATGGGTTGCAGGTTTGTCTTTGGGGAAGAAGTTGCTGAGAACTTCGAAGCCTGCAGATGAAGTAGCTGATGAGACTCCAAGGTAGTGAAGCAGAGGACCTCGAGCTGTGAGAAGCAGTGAAGAGGAGTGTCACGTGCTTCTGTAGAGGTGGAGAAGCACCATAGTTGCTCGAGGAAACTTCATGGTGTAGCAGCCAGGAGAGCTGTGGAGGAACCTAACAGAAGGGTGAAGCACCGTAGTTGCTCAAGGAAACTTCATGATAGCAGCCTGAAGGAGCTGCAGAGGATCCTGGTAGTGAAGCCCGGAAGAAACCTGAAGATATCAGGGTAGTGAACTTCCAGAGGTGGAAGGGGGAAGTTCTGGTGGATTACTTGTAGGGAGTTGATAGTGTTTGGTTGTCATTAGTATGCAAGACGCAGTGAGAGGTGAGTGGTTGTTTGCATTCTTATGTCAAGGAGTGTTTTATACTGAAGTTTAGAGTTACAGTCGTAGGCTGGATTACCTACAGATGTATGCGTTCTAGGACTGATAGAGTGATCGATTGATCATTGTTGTGTTTCAATGAACATTTATACTGATATATGTTATTGCATGCAAATCCTGATTTTCTTTGTACACATTTATAGATACATATATATATTCTCTTGCTGATGGTGCAACAGTGTATGTAGACTTGATCAACTTGAGGAGGTTGATGGTATCAGGTGGTGAACCAGGAGATAGGATACCACTTGATAAGCTGATGGTAGAGTTCTGGTTGTGTTGGAGAGCAACCTGATTGTGATATTATAGAGTATAGGATTCATTATTATTATATGTGTGTATGTATCGTGTATGTGCTTTGTCCAGTAAATGCATTCCAATTTGCTGTGTTTGCCCTTGTCCTAGTGAGGCTTCCAGGAAGTAGTAAAGAAGGAGAGAGAGAGAGAAAGAACCAAGAACCACTGCTGTGGACAGGGTAGAGGGTAGTACTAATAAGCCAAAAGGGGATCGAGGAGATCATATTACCTAAGGAGAGAGTGGGGAGTCACAGCGGCTCGAGTGGGTGTGTGCACGTGACAACGAGGCTAGGTGTGGGAGCCGCATCCCCTAAATGTGTGACGTTGAGCCCCTCTCCAAGAACCTCAAGCGCCAAGGGTGATCTCCTAGTGAAGTATAAGCACTCTACCGAGTTGTGGGTTGGGTTGTCCGTAGAGAAGGATCAACGACGACAACACCAACCAACCCACAGACTATAAAAAATTGGGGGCCCGTCCGGGAGAGCGAACTGACACACCCACACCATGTCCAAGAGTGGATTTGTACACCCTTGCTGAAATAGATAAACTGTGTGACCGCATGTGTATATTCTCTCTCTTGGGAAGACTCACAGGACAAGATGGAGTAGGTGCAAGCGTTTGTGGAGTTAGGCATGCCTGAGGACTTGGAAGGTTGCACGAGGGATCAATTGAAACTAATAGCAGAAAAATGTGGCATTAGGTTGAAAGCATCTAAAGTAGCTGGGATGAAGGATGAGATCCTGAGGCAGTTAAGAGCCAAAAATGAAGCGGCAGAGCAAGGAGCCCAAAAAAGGAGCTGAAAGTGGAAAGGAGGATGATGGGCAGGATGAAGTGAGATCCCAGGGATCAAGTAGGAGTAGCCGCAGTAGCAGGAGTAGCCGAAATAGGAGCTTGGAGAGGTTCCAGTTAGAGCTCCATATGCAGCAACAACGAGAGGACAAGGAGAGACAGTTCCAGCTGGAAAAGATGTAATTAGAACTCCAGATAAAAGAGAAAACCAGGCTGGAAGTAGAAAAAGAGAAAACCAGGCTGGAAGTTGAGAGAGCAAGACTAGAGGTGGAGAAAGAAAAAGAGAAAACCAGAATAAGAGAACTGGAGTTGGAACAGGAGAAAGAAAAAGAAAAACTGGAGGTCGAAAAAGAGAAAACAAAACTAGAGGTCGAAAAAGAAAAAGAGAGAACAAAACAATTGCAGATAGAAGCGAACAGAACCTTGGCTGAGCAAAGGATTGAACATGGGTTGCCAGAGAGCACGACCCAGGTATCACACCCACCAGATGTTAGGGTTAGGGAGAAGGACATTCCCTTGTTTGTGCAGAGAGCAGAGGCAGAGAGCTTCTTCGAGAATTTTGAAAAAAGTAGCCAGTATCAAGGAGTGGCCACAGGAGGAATGGGCCCAGCTGGTCCAGTTAAGATTGACCGGTGCAGCCAGGGAGGCATACACCCAATTGTCACTGGAAGAGTGCCAGGATTATGCCACAGTAAAGAGCAGCATATTGCGCTCGTTTCAGTTAACCCCAGAAGCTTATAGGAAGCGCTTCAGAGAAATGAAGGTTGGAGCATGTACGTTTGCTGAGACAGCAAGAGATCTGGAAAGACGATTCCAGAAATGGATTGAGGCTGCTGGAGTTGGATCTTACGCTGACCTGAAGCAACTGATGGTCATGGAGAAGTTTTTGGAGATGATGCATCCCGAAACAAAGTTCAAGATCCAAGAAGCAGGGATAAAGGAGGTGAAAGCTGCCGCAGATAGGGCGGATATGATTACCGAAGCATACAAGAGCTTGAGGGAGAACAGAGTGAGAAGCGAGGCGAGACGCAGCAATGGCAGACCCAGTGGAGTCTGGGGAGGAAGAAATTATGAGAGACCCAGAAGAGTCTGGGATGAGAAAAATTTTGATAAATGGGCAGATAAAAGTAAGTACCCTAAAACTCAAAAGAGTAGGTCGCGCACTTCGTCTGAAAGTGAAGATGGAGGAGCAAAACGAGGAACTGATCGTTATCCAGGAAATCAAGAGTCCAGTAAAGCTCCACAGAGTACGAGTAGTACGTCTGGCCCGAGGAACTCCAATACGAGTGGGCAGAGTCAGAGCTACTCTGGTACGTATAGGAGAGATTTCTCCCAGATGAGATGTTACCAATGTAACGGATTGGGTCACGTGATACGAGATTGTCGACAGGGCAAGAGAGTTGTGACCCTGGCCATGTGTGACCCCCGAGGTAAATATACTAATGTGTTCCGAGACAAACCACAGAAGATGAACTTAGTGAACGAGAGGTATAGGCCGTTCATGAGCAAAGGTTGGATCAGTGTAGGAGGCCAACCTGAGGTAGAAGTTGGTATTTTAAGAGATACCTGAGCTAATCAGAGCTTGATTACGAGAAGCCTGATTGGGAATGATCGACGGTTAGCTGGCAGGAGTAAGATGAGAGTATATGGGTTGTTGTCTGAGAGTGACATGCCCGTATGCATTGTCCAGCTAAGGTCGGAATATGTGTCGGCAGAGGTGATGTTGGGAGTGTGCCCCGACATACCTGTTCCAGGAGTCCAAGTGATCCTGGGGAATGACTTGTGCGGGACAAAGGTGTTGCCAAGAGTCATAGCGGAGACTGTGCCAGAGGAGTGCCCAGAAGGCCACGGCACGGGTGGGACACCTGAGAGTGTGAACCTGACTGACATCCGAGGAGATGCATCAGGAGACCGCCAAACCATTGAGTACCCTGTCTCGGTAGTGACGAAGGCAGAGGTGGCCGACGAGGAAGACACTGGAGAAGGTGAGACAGTGTCGATTCAGCCGATGGAAGATATCGACGTAGACATAGTGTGGCTGTTTGATGAAGGTCCAGCCCAGGAAAATGGAGTCTCGGTGAGGTCAAAAGTGAAGATGGCCCAGCCGAAGAAGAATACTGTGAAGAGAGTTGACCTGAGTAGAGCCCAGACTGCTGAAATTAAGAGTCGGAAGGCGAATGCAACTGTGCTGAGTAGGAATGAGGAAGGATGTGGACAGACTGAGAATGGGAGTAGAGCGTCAAGTTGTCCACGAGCACAGAGGCATAGGGATAGTGGAGTTAAGTTGTTTGAGATGTCAAGAGTTGGCATGTTTCACAGAAAACGTGGAGGAGAGATGGTGAAGAGTAATAGCCGAGAAAATGAAAGGAGAAGAGACAGTATGTGTGGAGAGATGCTTACGAGCACTTTGGGAGAGGCAAAGCGACATGTATGGTCGAGTGCTGTTGGATGTAGTACAGTGCCCGAAGAAACTTTTAGGGAACGAAGAAGAGTTGAAGGAGAAGAAATGGAGTGGTATAGAAGTGAAAAATGTGGGAAGAGGAAGATGATACAAGCATGCAGGAATAGAAGAAAGCCGAGGACTCGATGGAAGTCAAACAGGATGAGGTCTCGGATAAATGAGACGAAAGGGAGGATCGTCGGTGAAGACGAGGGAGTGAAGTATGATGAAAGGAGACGGAAGTATAATGGAAGTGTGAAGATGACAGAGGAGGTACAGACAGCAGATGTCTGACTCTGGACGTGAAGAGAAGAAGACGAGGAAACGGAGGGTGGAAACAATAAGTAGAGTGGACCGATGGAGTGCAGGCGTCCAAGGAGGACAGCCTAGCCAAGAGGTGCCAGAGAAGTCAGATCGTTTATGAGAAGA
Source organism: Procambarus clarkii (assembly GCF_040958095.1). Taxonomy (NCBI): domain Eukaryota; kingdom Metazoa; phylum Arthropoda; class Malacostraca; order Decapoda; family Cambaridae; genus Procambarus; species Procambarus clarkii. The sequence continues at coordinate 53,156,395 of NC_091158.1, forward strand.
TCATGTTTCTGGCGAGTTGTGAGCCAGATGTTGGAAGGTGCAACGAACTAATTGTAGACTCCTAAGGGAGTATATCGGGTGAAGAACGAGACAGTGCGGTGGCGGATGTATTATCTCGAGCCTAGCCACTAGAATAACTCTCAAAAATAAGGGGAGGGGAGTGTTATGATCTCAGCCTACAGGAGAAACGAGTCTCCCTCCTTAAGAGTTATTCATCAAGCCTGACCTGATTAGAAGGTCTAGCAAATATTGAGGTGATAACGCATATGTAAAATAGTTGCTTGGATATGTATAACAGTTTGAGATTATGGGCAATGAAGGAGAAAACAGATAAATGACTGGCTAGGAGAGGTGGACATTTTGCTGGAGGCGTGAGGCTCGCTTCCGGAGGACCTTGACCTCACTTGAGTGCCAGACATCGCAGGGAAAAGCCGCGCTCCGTTTGAGCTCCCGCCAGAAGGGAACCCCTAGTGATATATCTCGAAGAGAAGAGAAGTGTGTAGACGTGCCAGCTGTGGAACCGAGCTGGGAACGTTGTGGTCTCAAGTCCTGGTCGACGAAGTGTTTATTAAATCGCCCAGAGGCATTATTGTGGGCCGTGGAAGCGCCGTGACCAGACGCCGTCAGAGGGAGAAGCGCCCTCGACCAGTTAATCTGTGGTAAGCACGATATACGCCAGTTCATAGTGATTGCTTGTAGTTGGTCGTGTGCCCAGCGACAGTAGCAATGTTTATTTATAAGTTAGACATGTTTTAATAAGGCAGAAAGCCTGAAATAGGAGAGTGAAGAGGGAGGAACACGGAGCGACGTCCGTCCCCTCTGAGCTCTGACAGGCGACTGAGGGAGCCCGGCTCCTGACGGAGGAAGACCCTCCCAGCGAGTGAGGACCGCCGCCGGGCGAGGTGGAGTATGGACCCGCCCAAAACGGGGGAGTTCACTCTCACTGTATGTAGAGGACAGATAGAGGTTGGAGACAAACATATTGTGTGATTATTTTGTTTATGTGTTAAAGGGGAAACAATTTTATTGGAGTGTCGAAGGGTTGCAGGTTTGTCTTTGGGGAAGAAGTTGCTGAGAACTTCGAAGCCTGCAGATGAAGTAGCTGATGAGACTCCAAGGTAGTGAAGCAGAGGACCTCGAGCTGTGAGAAGCAGTGAAGAGGAGTGTCACGTGCTTCTGTAGAGGTGGAGAAGCACCATAGTTGCTCGAGGAAACTTCATGGTGTAGCAGCCAGGAGAGCTGTGGAGGAACCTAACAGAAGGGTGAAGCACCGTAGTTGCTCAAGGAAACGTCATGATAGCAGCCTGAAGGAGCTGCAGAGGATCCTGGTAGTGAAGCCCGGAAGAACCTGAAGATATCAGGGTAGTGAACTTCCAGAGGTGGAAGGGGAAGTTCTGGTGGATTACTTGTAGGGAGTTGATAGTGTTTGGTTGTCATTAGTGTGCAAGACGCAGTGAGAGGTGAGTGGTTGTTTGCATTCTTATGTCAAGGAGTGTTTTATACTGAAGTTTAGAGTTACAGTCGTAGGCTGGATTACCTACAGATGTATGCGTTCTAGGACTAATAGAGTGATCGATTGATCATTGTTGTGTATCAATGAACATTTATACTGATATATGTTATTGCATGCAAATGCTGATTTTCTTTGTACACATTTATAGATACATATATATATTCTCTTGCTGATGGTGCAACAGTGTATGTAGACTTGATCAACTTGAGGAGGTTGATGGTATCAGGTGGTGAACCAGGAGATAGGATACCACTTGATAAGCTGATGGTAGAGTTCTGGTTGTGTTGGAGAGCAACCTGATTGTGATATTATAGAGTATAGGATTCATTATTATTATATGTGTGTATGTATCGTGTATGTGCTTTGTCCGGTAAATGTATCCCAATTTGCTGGTGTTTGCCCTTGTCCTAGTGAGGCTTCCCAGGAAGTAGTAAAGAAGGAGAGAGAGAGAGAAAGAACCAAGAACCACTGCTGTGGACAGGGTAGAAGGACGTACTAATAAGCCAAAAGGGGATCGAGATCATATTACCTAAGGAGAGAGTGGGGAGTCACAGCGGCTCGAGTGGGTGTGTGCACGTGACAACGAGGCTAGGTGTGGGAGCCGCATCCCCTAAATGTGTGACGTTGAGCCCCTCTCCAAGAGCCAGAAGCGCCAAGGGTGATCTCCTAGTGAAGTATAAGCACTCTACCGAGTTGTGGGTTGGGTTGTCCGTAGAGAAGGATCAACGACGACAACACCAACCAACCCACAGACTATAAAATATGTGTGGTAGTGTGGTGGGGTGTGTGGTAGTGTGGTGGGGTTGTGTGGTAGTGTGGTGGGGTGTGTGGTAGTGTGGTTGGGTGTGTAGTAGATGGTGGGGTGTGTGTGGTAGGGTCGTTGGGTGTGTGGTAGTGTGGTGGGGTGTGTGGTAGTGTGGTGGGGTGTGTGGTAGTGTGGTGGGGTGTGTGGTAGTGTGGTGGGGTGTGTGGTAGTGTGGTGGGGTGTGTGGTAGGGTGTGTGGTAGTGTGGTGGGGTGTGTGGTAGTGTGGTGGGGTATGTGGTAGTGTGGAAGGGTTGTGTGTTAGTATTTCGGGCAAGACAATATCACCACTGTTATCTTCTTGAGGTTATCTTGAGGTTATCTTGAGATGATTTCGGGGCTTTTTAGTGTCCCCGCGGCCCGGTCCTCGACCAGGCCTCTACCCCCAGGAAGCAGCCCGTGACAGCTGACTAACACCCAGGTACCTATTTTACTGCTAGGTAACAGGGGCACATGGTGAAAGAAACTCTGCCCAATGTTTCTCGCCGGGGCCTGGGATCGAACCAGGACCACAGGATCACAAGTCCAGCGTGCTGTCCGCTCGGCCGACCGGCTCCCAGTCGGCCGTCTCGTCACGTCACTGTTGCTCTCGTCACAAATATTAAATTATCAAATAAGAACTGGTGAGATGTCGGATATTTTATTGGTGATATATTCTTAACAATTTTAATTTGATCTTCTAATTTAGGGTGGAAAATTTAGGGTGGAAAATTTAGGGTGGAAAATAGTTTTCCATAATATATATAGTCGGTACACGTCACTAGTATATACAAATATTCATCTTTAACAGCTTATTTCAATATCTTACATAAAGTACTGGAATAGTGATGGTTTATGTATAATAACAATTGTGGTATCTGTTGACAGGCCGTACAGCCCTTCACATGGCAGTCAGAGGTGGTCACGACAACACTCTGAAGGTCCTCCTCGACGCTGGAGCAGACGTCAACGCTACAGATGATAGAGGTAAGAGTCACACTTATGGACCCCAAAATTATATAGCACTCATGTCACACAACACACCACACTTATCATGTGACAAAATGCAATATTTATATATTGTAATTTTACCAAAGTAGAGATATTGTAATTTTACCAAAGGAGAGAATGACTGTCTGTTTATAGTAGGAGGTCAAACTTTTCAAATAAAATATTGTCTTAAAGTATTCTGACCATTATTCACTGATTTTATGAAAATTAAGAGTAATTTCCTGTTGTGAATAATTTGGCCGTACTAGCATCAAACAGACAATTCTCTCTCAGCGTCAACAGTTTCTCAAGCAACTGCTCTATACTAGAGTAAGGGTAACTATTGTGTTTTAGTACTTCACACCACTGAGCTGCTCCCACTGCCGACCACCACACTTAGACTATTGTATTTTTATAAGAGGCAGAAAGGGAGAGAGACACAGAGAAACTCAGAAACAGAAACACAGCAGGAGACAGAGCGAGACAGAGAGAGAGAGGCAGAGACAAAGATAGAGGAAGAGAATGAAACAGACAGTAGGCAAAAGGATGGATGGATAGACGAATAGGCGCATGAATAAATAGATAAGCCATAGGAGCCGTGATGAGGATTCGAACCTATGTGCTGTGAGTTATCAGGCCCCCACTCTCTCTGTGTAATTTATTTCTGTGTTATAAATAGGTAAATATATGGATAGATAGGTAGACAGATGAATAATTGGATGGAGGGATAAGTGGTTGGATATATAGATAGATAGGTAAAAAGTAGATGGATGGACAGAAAAAATGGATGGGTAGAGAGATGAATAGATGGATGGATGTATAGGTTTAGCGATGAAAAGATGGATGAATGAATAGGTAGAAAGATGAATAGACGAATAATTAGATGGATAGGTAGATGGAAATATAAGTGGGTGGATAGATGGGTAGAAAGATGAGTTGGTGCATGGATGGATAGATAGATAGATGAATAGATAGGATTGAAAAATAGATGGATAGAAAAACAGATTGATTGATAGAAAACTTGATGGATATATTGCTTGAAGGATAGATGGCTGCACACATGAATGGAAAGAATGATAGGTGGATGGATAGATGATATATATATTTGGATAGATTGACAAAAAGATTAATAGATGATAAGGCAGATGGACAGATACACGAATAGACGTATGGAGAGAATGATAGATGGATAGATAGATATATGGATGGCAAGATAGATATATGGATGGCAAGATAGGTACATGGATGGATTGATGAATATATCATAAATGAATGGATAGATTGTTGGTTAAATAGATGGATAGGTAGACTGAGAGATAGATGATCTATAGATGATAGAAGAACATGAATAGCTAGATGGAAAGATTGATGGATGGATTGATAGATGGAATGCTGGATAAGTAGATGGATAGATGGAATGAATGATGTATAGATGATATATGGTATAGATATATAGATGGAAGGATTGATAGATGAATGAATAGATAAAAGAAGATAGGTGGATAGATATATAGATGGAGAGATGGAAGACAGACAGTCAGACCGAGACCACGATGGGTGACCCCTCTAGTACATACTATAAGAGAGAAGATTGTTTGTGTGTTCCAAGGTGGAGGCCACATGGTACTGGCTGGCCTCGCCCAAACTGGCAGAGAGAATGGTCTGGTGACCGGGATGAACACTGGAGTGGTCGGGGTCGCCAGGAGTACAAAAGGAACAGCTTGCCAGTGACACATTCAGGCCCCCATGAAGGGTTTTGGCACTGTCCGACAGTTGCACAGCTAAATATTTTCAAAACAAACATAAACATTCATATTAGTAATATACTCCATTATTCACTGATTTCGGGAACATTAACAGAACTTTTAATTAATTTGCACATGCTTAAAAAGATCACTTTTCCACAGCATGAAAGGTTTCTCAAGCGACCGATCTTTGCCATAGTAAGGGGTAACTACTCTTGTTTAAGCATTTGACACCACTGAGCTCCTCTCACTGTTGACACTGTCACGAACTGGGTGGTGAGTGGCGGTGAACTTTCAAATGTTGTCTAGGGGAATAAATGATTTTACTTCAGCCTGGGGGAAATCAACGAGTAAGGAATCAGCCTAGTACAAAAGACAGAATTTAATATATATATATATATATATATATATATATATATATATATATATATATATATATATATATATATATATATATATTATATATATATATATATATATATATATATATATATATATATATATATATATATATATATATATATATATATATATATATATATATATATATATATATATATAATATATATATATATTAGTATATTTTGGTAGCAGTCTTTCCTGTAGACATATATTATTAAATATGACCGAAAAAGTAAGATTAATAATTCTAACACGAATTTTCTCTATCTTTCTTATGTTTCTTTTCACTGTTGATGGTAATTCAAAGATCAATTCTCCAAAATTCATTTTTATTTCTAGTCTGACGTGACACTTGAGCGCGTTTCGTAAAATTTATTACATTTTCAAAGACTGAGTTTACAAACACACAACTGAAACTGAATAGAGCTTACATATCTTCGAGGTTTATATCTACATTTGGGTGAGGTGGATGAGGTTAAAAACGAACTTTCAACAATGGGTATTCAATGGGTATTAATTCCAACACAAGACAGAACACGAAACAATGGGTATTGAATGGGTATTAAATTCAAACACAAGACAGAACATGAAACAATGGGTATTGAATGGAAGTAATTGTAGAAAGCCTATTTGTCCATATTTCTTGATGCTTCTATATTGAAGCGGAGTCTTGAAGTAGGTAGAATATAGTTGTGCATTAATTGGCTGTTGATTGCTGGTGTTGACTTCTTGATGTTTAGTGCCTCGCAGACGTCTAGCCGCCTGCTATCGCTGTATCTATCGATGATTTCTGTGTTGTTTGCTAAGATTTCTCTGGTGATGGTTTGTTTGTGGGAAGAGATTATATGTTCCTTAATGGAGCCCTGTTGCTTATGCATCGTTAAACGCCTGGAAAGAGATGTTGTTGTCTTGCCTATATACTGTTTTTTTTTTGGAGCTTACAGTCCCCAAGAGGGCATTTGAAGGCATAGACGACGTTGGTCTCTTTTAAAGCGTTCTGCTTTGTGTCTGGAGAGTTTCTCATGAGTAGGCTGGCCGTTTTTCTGGTTTTATAGTAAATCGTCAGTTGTATCTTTGTAAATCGAAGTTGTAGAATTCTGCTCAAATGCCTAGGCATTTGAGCAGAATTTTGTGTTGCGTTTCACTTACGAGATGGAGAAGGATGGGAAGCTGCCCTTTCAAGATGTAACAGTCATGGAAAGGAGCGGAGTTTTCCACACTGCTGTCTACACTAAGGAAACAAACATAGGAATGTGCCTGAATGCCAACAGTGATTGCCCGGACAGGTACAAGAGGAGTGTTGTTAACGCTTATGTCGACCGTGCCCTCAGCCACACCTCAGAATGGAAGCAAGTCGACGAAGAACTCTGTAGGGTAAGGCAGGTCCTAGTCAACAACGGCTTCTCCAATGGTTTCGTGGAAGACATCATAAGAAGGAAAGTGAAACGCCATGCAACCTCTGAAGAGACAACTAACACAACAACTATACCCCCTATTAGACTATTTTACAGGAACTTCTTTTCCACAGCTCATAAAACGGAGGAAAGGGTCCTGAAAGATACTGTTAATAGAAACGTTATCCCTACAGAAAAAAATCAGAGGATACAACTGACGATTTACTATAAAACCAGAAAAACGGCCAGCCTACTCATGAGAAACTCTCCAGACACAAAGCAGAACGCTTTAAAAAAGACCAACGTCGTCTATGCCTTCAAAGGCCCTCTTGGGGATTGTAAGCTCCAAAAAACCCAGTATATAGGCAAGACAACAACATCTCTTTCTAGGCGTTTAACGATGCATAAGCAACAGGGCTCCATTAAGGAACATATAATCTCTTCCCACAACCAAACCATCGCCAGAGAAATCCTAGTAAACAACACAGAAATCATCGATAGATACAGCGATAGCAGACGGCTTGACGTTTGCGAGGCACTACACATCAAAAAGTCAACACCAGCAATCAACAGCCAATTAATGCACAACTATATTCTACCCACCTCAAGACTCCGCTCCAATATAGAAGCATCAAGAAATATGGACAACTTCACACACAACTTCATAGGTTGTGTCCTATCCCGAGGTCGTCGACCTTCACTGAGCAACAATCGCCCCTTAACTAATAATCACAACCCTCAGTTCTGTCCATAAACCTCATAAACGACGATTCATCCACGAATTTCAAAATCAATTACCCCATCACTGAGCTTCTGGATTCCAAGGTCGTCAATTGATATTTAAAATTCCTGAACTTTGACTGCTCATCGTCACATATCTACAGCATTTGCGAATTCCAGGATCTCTGACAGAGTCGGACGCATCTCTCCCACACTGGCCATCACGAAAACTGTAACAGTCAATCCAAAGAACGGGTCAACGCACCCGCGCAGAGACCTGGGCCCTGTAAATGAGCATGAAGGTTGCAGCACTCTAACAACTGTCTGTGGCCGACTGTGGTCAATACCGGACTCCTCAAGTCATGTTGAGACACAAGTGTTATGTCAACCCGATCATTGACTGGTCGGGTGGACTTGGAAGCTATCCACCTTGTCTCGATAGAAAAAAAGGATAAGCAACTGGAACAATATGATAAGTTTATAGTGTGATTATTAATTATATTTTCATTTCATTATTCTCTAGAACACAATGTGCTTAATTTGCCTCTTTATAATATTACCAGTTAGATGAAAACTCTACAGTGAACTCCGATAATTAAATTTGTTTGAGAGATTTACATTTCAAGCATAGATTAGAAATGTAGGGGGTAGAATAGCCTAAGCTACTCTATCCCTTTGAGATTTCTTTCTTTCTTGTCTCAATAAACATACTTGAACTTGAAGTTGGTTAGAAATGTATATGAAACACTAATATACATTTTCATATTCACATTCAAATAAATATTCACTATATAAAGTTCTACTAAATGTTACAAAAATATGGTAATTGATGGTAAAATTCTGGACTTTTGTGTAGTGGAATGCACACACTAGGACATGAGGTACATCAGGGGTGCACAGGACCTATTTGTGGTAATTTTTTCACGAAACATCGTTTGTTTGATGTCTAGGGACAGCCAAGCCCCAGACCATTCCATTGAGACTAAAGGCAGCTGTAACTACTCTGTCAGAGTAGATACAGCATTTAGTATGTTTTACATGTAAAATGTGCAGTGAGTCGCAGAGGGGGAGTTGTGATCAGTGTGAGGAGATGGTTCACCAGCTCGCTAACAATAGTGCTCTTATGCCTGTGGGAGCCAGTACACTTGTTAAGTGCACTTGTTAAGTGGGTGGACTTCAGTTTGGTAACCGAAACATATAGTGTTTTGCGCTCGCTGGCCACTTGAGTCGCCGTCATGGAAACAGCCGCCATCTTAGTAAACATCTTGAGCCGCCATGTTGGTCGGCCATCTTGGAGTTGCCCTAGGGGCTATGCTACACCGTCGCTGATTGGTTGAGAGGGGTAGGCCGCTGTATGCCTTCCTCTCATTGGTTATTTCGAGGAGGACGCGGGAATCGTCGGTGTAAGCGTCATTCTGAACATAAGCTGCCACTCTGTCAAGACGCTCTCTGTACTCAATTCGGCCAAGTTGAGTATAGGGCGTCGTGGTGGCTTGACTACTCAACTGCTTCACCTCCTGCTTCATCTACGACTGGGTCGTCACAGAATCCGGCCGAAGTCGTCGCTCGAAGGGGGGAAAAGACATTGTGAACAGTGAGTGGGTAGAGAAGATCTTGTGATCTGGGATCGTGGGGTATTGTGCATACGAGCAGTAACAGACTCGTAGATCCCATACCAGTGATGATTAGACTTGCTAGTGCTCTGTAGCTTGTGAGTTGGTTGGGTTTGAGTGCGCGCCAATTGTACGTAAAATACCACGTGAGGTACTACCGCCGCCTACGCCAGCTACCACTGCCGTGAGCGAGCCAGCCACCCGTAGTGGAGTGCCTGATGTATGGGAATGGTGTGTAAGCCGGCAGTATGAATGAATAAGTACCTATGTGTGTATTTCTGGTGATCAGTTAGTCTCTAAAAGCTTGAATTCGAGGTCAAGTGTTCTGTCACATCGTCACGCAGCACCTGTGAGGTGAAGTGAAGTGTGGACGAGGAGATAATCACCCTTTATTGTCATCTTGTCAGTCCATTGGGACTTACGTCTTGTGTACACAGACGTACAGTGTGTGTGTATGTGTGGGTACACACGGGAACAGAGTATACATAGATTAGCTAAGGACTGTGAGGATGTCCATGTAATAATTATATTATTCCATTGTGGTAATTAAATCATTTTTGATCGTCCGTGGGACGGAGTGATATCATTTCCATGTGTAGTCTTGCAGGTGTGGAATTCCAACACTGAGCACTCAGGTATGTGTGTAACGTCAGTGATTCTTGGAAATGATTATTGTGGAGTGTACCACAGTGAGGTCTTAATTTCTTTTATTGTTCCCAGGACCGTGACAAGTGTGATTTATATATATATATATATATATATATATATATATATATATATATATATATATATATATATATATATATATATATATATATATATATATATATGTATTCTGGTTGCAGTATTAACGTAATTTTGGTAGAATTTGGTGAGAGACGAGGCTGTCGGGAGAGACCGCCATCGCTCTGTCGAGTAACGTAACTCTCGTAGAGTGTTTATCGGCATGCGTGATCGATAAATCACTCACCCATGTGATTTAAGGAGTGCGAAATCTCCTTAGTGTTCCCAATAACGTTTGATAGCTGTAGGCTACATGTGTCAGCAGTAATTATATATATATATATATATATATATATATATATATATATATATATATATATATATATATATATATATATATATATATATATATATATATATATATTTATAATTGTAGTGTCACGGTGCCCAGTGTCATTGTGTTATTTACTGTGTGGTGATTGCAATATGTTGACCTATGTTCTAGGGGTTATAGAGAGCACTGGGGTCATTTGCAACAGTAAGTAAGTGTGTGCAGTATTCTAATACTTGGAAATTAGAGTACTTGCCATGTGTGTTATTGCAGAGGGGTTGTTATTTGATGGTGATTGTTGCTAGTGTTGAGCATCAACGTATGTGATTGCAGTTCAGTAAAGCCATTGTGGGGCAGTGTTCTAGAGGGTTCATGTACTGTATGTTATTTTACTAGGTTCTGCAGTATTGTCATTGCAACCGGATTGTAACGTAAATCACTGTGATTTGTTAGTGTGATTTGTCATTGTCGTGGGTGAACTCGGCTGTAGACGAGTACTTGGGTACACATATATTCTCCTGGTTATCTGGTAGGACATCGAAGTCCAGTATTCAGTGAGGTGATTGTGAGGCAATTAATATAACGTAACAAAGGGAATGCCCATTGCTTTAAGAGAATTTGTTCTTTGACAATTTGAGTAACGTAGAATACTGTTTGGGTTAATTTACTTTCCTGCAAGCAGCTACGGAAGTCTCAATGAGCCTAGCCATCAGCCGGATAAGAATTAGAGTATTGTCTGTCGTAATTAACGGTCAGTGGGCCGGGTAATTGACGTGTTTCAGGAAGTCAAAGTAATTAACCTCGATCCTTGTTTGATCGACTCACACGAAGGCTCCATTGTTCCATTAACGTAACGTCGTTAGTTATCTGCCCGGAAGTACCGGCACTTGATTGACTCGTGGGAGGAGTAACGTCATTTTAGAATAACGTAAACATGGGGCTAATTACTGTTATTTGCCACCTGAACTGGTCTGAGTATGGAAGGCTTAGACGGAATTCATACCTTAATGTAAATTGCTGAGCCAGTGTGAAAGGTTGCGTATTTTAATTGTTTAATTATTGATCTTGAGGATAGTAATTAATTACTCCAAAGGCAATCACGAGTGATTACCGTTCTCTTAGCACTTTGGACATTGTAAATCAGAGTTTACCATCGCTGAGTGATTAGTACCCGATTAACGTAAATTAATGTAACTAGTTAAGAGATTAATCAGCTGTCTGGTAGTACAGGGATTAATGGGATTTTCTCACTGAATGCTCGACGGGTAGAGTGTTGTGTAATTTCCGCGTTACTAGTGACAGTTGTAAGAGTTATTAATTTAACGTAAATGTTACCTTGTTATTACCGTAAATGCTATTTTGTTATTAACGTAAATCAATTGTTATTGATTGTTGATCGTCCGTGGGACGGAGTGTTAACGTAAGGATTAATTTGAGGAAGGGTTGCTGGAGTTGCCAGTGAACCCATTAGTTATTATTGTCATTGAAAGGCTACTGATTTGATTGCATTGCAACCGCCATTGCAGGTGTAGACTGCACTGAGGCGTAGAACAGTTAGGAGGTTACTGGAGACGTGTTTCAGAACCCACTGTGTCATTTGTTTTAATTGTGATTATAGATCTGTTAGTTCTTGTTTCTTGTTGATTCCTCTGTGGTCACGCTTATGTTCGAGTTAGTTCATTATGCAGTTCGAGGGGCTGGTGTCTAGCTGTCATTGATAGTGTCACAGGAAGGATTTCGAGTAACGTCATCGATATTTCTTTTGTTTTGTTGTAGTAGTTAGTACTTTATTGAATAAACTAAGTTGTTATGGTTAACACTGTCTTTTCGTTACACCCCACACAATATAATTGTTATGCAAGTGTTCTTCACACTCGACTAATAAAAATGAGACTGATTCTGAGTTTTGGACCAAATATATGGCACCACACAACAATAAATTATTGTTGTGAGAGCCCTTGACCTACTCGCTAGATTCGCTTCGGCGAATGGCGAAGGTCGACGGCCTAGTGGAGGGGATTTAAATTTTCTTTGGGTGTCTCGGCGTTTGCTCGTGCCTAGTCAATTGTTCATACATGGTCTCAAAGTGAGGAATGAGCTGCTTACTACACTGGTGTGTTAGCTAAGCAAGTCCTTCCTCAGGCGACCTAATTGAATATCACGACAGGAATAAAGGTTAAGGGGGCATATTCATGTAAAATTAAAAGTGGTTCAATTTGCTTATAAATTTATTTATGAAATGGTTATAGAAAGGGCTGCAACTGGTCCAAGTTTCACCATCACACCCTAAACAGAAAAGGAGAAAAAAAATAAACAACGAATTATGCAACGAATTTTCAAATAGTTTCAGGGAACACATGTGTCAACTAAAATCATTTCTATAACACTCAGATATTAAATTATGCACATAATAAAGGATTCTTGTGATCAGTTTTATCAAAAAAGTGTTTAGTGCAATAATATAATTATTCAAAGTTACCCTTCTAAAAAAATATGCAATATATGATATTTATAAATTTTTATAAAATCAACAAATAGACTGTGGACTAAAATGTCTACGCCACGTTGTAGAAGCACAAACGCTACATATAATGTGTAATTTGCAGGTAAATTGATTAATAAATGAAAGCTCTGAAGTACTTTGAAGGTGTAAATTACTTTCCAGAGTAAAATAAAGATCCAAGTTCGGCCACCTGTAGCTGAGCTTGACTTCGACGGATTTCGTTCATAATTGGCACCCATGCAGATAGGCATGCATTGAGCAAGGTGTGTAAGTTTCATGCAAATCCCTTGATAACAAACGAGAAAAAAAAGTTGACCAAAAAAAAAAGAAAAAAAAAGAAGAAAAAAAAAATTACATATAAATATATTGCACATACATATTACAATTATTACAAGAGTTTGTGCTTCTACAGCACATAGTAGACATTTTAGTTGACACATGTGTTCCCTGAGATTATTTGAGAATGTTGAACATTCGTTGCATAATACGTTGTGATTTTTTTTTCTCCTTTTCTGTTTAGGGTGTGATGGTGAAACTTGGACCAGTTGCAGCTCTTTCTATAACCATTTCATAAATAAATTTATAAGCAAATTGAACAACTTTTAATTTATAACGATTTAAAATGATATGCCCCCTTAAAGAATTAAAGAAAATATTTAGAGATTTTCCGAGCTCAATTCCTTATACCAATTTCATTTTATTCCACAACTTAACACTCTCACAGTCAGTAAGCTAACGGTTCTCGCTGGGAGTAGCACGGCTGGCAGGCGGTGACGTCAGCCAAGTAGACCTCCCGTGCTGTGATGTCATGTCACCAGAGTCGCATAACACGAGGGAAAGAGCACTCATTGATAGCTCTTACATATATAATCACTCGGTATACCTAGGAAGAGTAGGTGCTTTGCTCTCTGATTGATTAAGTAAAAGAGAGGGAAGGCAGCGTGCTCCACACCTGCCCGAGCACGTCAGGGAAGTCTGCCTGGGGTCGTTGTGTTGGAGAGACATGCTATCTCGTGGCTCCTCCGAGCCATGAATCAGCACGGTCTATAGCGACCATTAAATAAAACATTCGTTATCATGCCGTAACTGCGAATCCGTCTGGCCGGGTCAAGATGCGGCGAGATGGTATTTTGATATTTATGAGAGTACTGAGAGTGTCTCAAACATGCGGTCTAGCAGGTGCAACTAGTCTGCACTTGTGATCCATGTTTACTGTCAACATCTGAGGTCATCTGTTATATTGACCAAGATACCTGGCAGCAGTGGAAATGTGGAAGGCTATCCAGTGATTTGTAGAAGTCTCTGGTAGTAATTGAGTGAGAATTACCCCGCTCTTTGGGACAATGAATTCCACCTCGCCTAGTCATCCATTTCGTCACTCGCAATCCACCACACCTTTGTACGAGCCATCCCACTCGTGTGTACTCACCTAGTTGTGTTTGCGGGGGTTGAGCTCTGGCTCTTTGGACCCACTTCTCAACCGTCAATCAACAGGTGTACAGGTTCCTGAGCCTATTGGGCTCTATCATATCTACACTTGAAACTGTGTATGGAGTCAGCCTCCACCACATTATATCCTAATGCATTCCATTTGTCAACCACTCTGACACTAAAAATGTTATTTCTAATATCTCTGTGGCTCATTTGGGCACTCAGTTTCCACCTGTGTCCCCTAGTGCCTGTGCCCCTTGTGTTAAATAGCCTGTCTTTATCAACCCTGTTGATTCCCTTGAGAATCTTGAATGTGGTGATCATGTCCCCCGTAACTCTTCTGTCTTCCAACGAAGTGAGGTTTAATTCCCGTAGTCTCTCCTCATAGAGACTCCCGAACAGAGACAGAGCTTCTGAACTGGTCCAATGAGGTGGTAGAGGTACTTGGAATCAAGGTAGAAAATATGAATCTACTTATTATTTTAATATACAAACCGACAGATGCAACAGTTGAGGAATTCACTGAACAGATCCACAAAATAGAGAATATCCCTGATAACCTAGCAAACCCAGTACCAGATTTCATCTTCCTCGGAGACTTCAATCTACCCAGTTTAAAATGGAGAATAGTAAGCAAAAACATCATAGCAGGAAATCAACCTGGAAATAACCAACCACAGGTCAGAGAACTACTGAGATTCTGTGACAAATTCTCGCTCAGTCAGCAGATTACAGAACCAACTAGGAACGAGAACACGCTGGACCTGATATCACGGACAATGAGGAGCTAATCAGAGACATTACTGTCTCAGACACTACGTACTCGGACCACAAGTTCATTGAAGTGCAAACTAACATTAATAACGGTAGTCGGCCCAAGAGAAACAACAAATGAGAAGGGTTATTCAATAAATTCAATTTTAATAATAAGAGGATAAACTGGGAGAAAATAAACAGGGAACTTACAAACATTCAATGGGAAAATGTTCTAAGAAATAAAAATCCTACACAAGGAATAGAAAAACTGACTTCTGAAGCATATCAAGTCTGTCTGAAACATGTTCCTTTGAGGAAAGCCAGAAAGGGGTAAATGAAGAAAGAGAACGCAGACGACATTACAAAGGAAGGAAGAAATTAACGGAAATGCTTAAGCAGACACGACTCTCCATACAAAGAAGAAATAATTTAAACAGGGAGATTGAAGAAATCGAACAGAAACTGAAGCATTCCAATCAGACTGAAGAAAGGTAACTAGAACAGAAAGCAATTCAAAAAATAAAGAAAAACCCAAAATATTTTTTCACATATGCTAAATCAAAAGCGAAAACCACTGCCATACTAAACATACTAGTTTACCTTGAAAAGCTTCATAGAAAACACCGACCTTACCTAAGCTTCTTAGTATGTTAAGATAAGCATCTTATTGCTTCGTAATTACAATTATTACTTAACCTATTATAAGTATAGGTTATGTAATAATTGTAATTACGAAGGAATTAAATGCTTGTCTTAACATACTAAGTAGGTTAGGTAAGGTCGGTGTTTTCTATGAAGCTTTTCAAAGTAAACTAGTATGTTTAGTATGTCACATATGCACGTATTTAATAAGTCAATATTGATTATACGAAAGTGCGAGAACGGGTTGGAAAAATGATAGGATGGATTACGAGAACCTTCAAGTCCAGAGATCCCATCACAATGGTTGTACTCTTCAAATCACTTGTGTTGTTCCGTCTTGAGTACTGCTCAGTACTCACTTCCCCCTTCAGGGCAGGAGAGATTGCTGAAATAGAGGGAATACAGAGAACATATATGGCACACATAGACGAGATAGAGCACCTAAATTATT
Source organism: Procambarus clarkii (assembly GCF_040958095.1). NCBI lineage: Eukaryota > Metazoa > Arthropoda > Malacostraca > Decapoda > Cambaridae > Procambarus > Procambarus clarkii. The sequence goes on from NC_091158.1 coordinate 53,172,391, forward strand.
GGGATCGTCTCAAAGCTCTCCAAATGTACTCACTAGAAAGAAGACAAGAGAGATATCAAATAATATACACAAAGAAAATACTGTAGGGACAGGTCCCAAATCTGCACAGTAAAATAACAACGTACTGGAGTGAACGACATGGAAGGAAATGCAGAATAGAGCCAGTGAAGAGCAGAGGTGCCATGGGCACAATCAGAGAACACTGTATGAACATCAGAGGTCCACGGTTGTTCAACGTCCTACCAGCGAGCATCAGAAATATTGCAGGAACAACTGTGGACGTCTTCAAGAGGAAATTAGATTGTTTCCTTCAAGGAGTGCCGGACCAACCGGGCTATGGTGGGTATGTGGGCCTGCAGGCCGCTCCAAGCAACAGCCAGGTGGACCAAACTCTCACAAGTCAAGTCTGGCCTCGGGCCGGGCTTGGGGAGTAGAAGAACTCCCAGAACCCATTCAACCAGGTATCAACCAGGTATCGTAGCTCATACCTCTCATTCTGGTGGCAAACCTTTGAACCTTTTCCAGTTTAGTCTTATGCTTGACTAGATATGGACTCCATGATGGAGCCACATACTCCAGGATTGGTCTGACATATGTGGTATATAATGTTCTGAAAGATTCCTTACGCAAGTTTCTAAAGGCTGTTCTTATGTTAGCCAACCTGGCATATGCTGCTGATGTTATCCTCTTGATATGAGCTTCAGGGGACAGGTCTGGCATAATATCAACCCCCAGGTCTTTCTCTCTCTCTGACTCTTAAAGTATTTCATCGTCCAAATGATACCTTGTATCTGGTCTCCTGCTTCCTACCCCTAGCTTCATTACATTACATTTGCTTGGGTTAAACTCTAACAGCCATTTGTTCGACCATTCCTGCAGCTTGTCCAGGTCTTCTTCATGCCTCAAGCTGTCCTCCTCTGTCTTAATCCTTCTCATAATTTTGGCGTCGTCAGCAAACATTGAAAGGAATGAGTCTATACCCTCTGGGTATAGACGAATATCAGAAACGAATATCAGAATATCAGCATTTACGAATATCAGAAACAGGATAGGTTCGAGTACAGAGCCCTATGGGACTCCACTGGCGACTTCACGCCATTCTGAGGTCTCACCCCTCACTGTAACTCTCTGCTTCCTATTGCTTAAGTACTCCCTTATCCACTGGAGCGCCCTACCAGTTACTCCTGCCTATTTCTCCAGCTTATGCATCAACCTTTTATGGGGTACTGTGTCAAAGGCTTTCCGACAGTCCAAAAAAATGCAGTCCGCCCATCCTTCTCTCTCTTGCTTAATCTTTGTCACCTGATCATAGAATTCTATCAAGCCTGTAAGGCAAGATTTACCCTCCCTGAACCCATGTTGATGGGTTGTCACGAAGTCTCTGCTCTCCAGATGTGTTACTAGGTTTTTCTCACAATCTTCTCCATCACCTTGCATGGTATACAAGTTAAGGACACTGGCCTGTAGTTCAGTGCCTCTTGTCTGTCACCCTTTGTGTATGTTGGTACTACATTAGCAGTCTTCCATATTTCTGGTAGGTCTCCCTTTTCCAGTGACCTACTATACACTATGGAGAGTGGCAAGCAAAGTGCTCCTGCACACTCTTTCAAAACCCATGGCGAGTTTCCGTCCGGCCCAACAGCTCTTCTCACATCCAGCTCCAATAGGTGCTTCTTGATCTAATCTCTTGTAATTTCAAACCTTTCCAAGGTCACCTGGTTTGTTGCCACCTCTCCTAGTGCTGTGACATCTCCCTGTTCTATTGTAAAGACCTCCTGGAACCTCTTGTTGAGTTCTTCACACACCTCTTTGTCATTCTCTATGTACCTGTCCTCGCCCACCCTAAGTTTCATCACCTGTTATTTCACTGTTGTCTACCGCCTGATGTGACTGTGAAATAGCTTTGGTTCGGTCTTGGCTTTATTAGCTACATCATTTTCATACCTTTTCTCAGCTGCTCTTCTCACACTAGCATACTTGTTCCTGGTTCTCTGGTATCTCTCTCTACTTTCTGGTGTTCTGTTATTACGGAAGTTCCTCTATGACCTTTTGTTCAGCTTCTTTGCTTTCATACATTCCCTATTAAACCACGGATTCTTCATTTGCTTCTCTGTTTTTTCCTGTTGGGCTGGGACAAACCTGCTTACAGCTTCCTGACATTTTTGGGTGACATAGTCCATCATGTCTTGTACAGACTTGGTTCTGAGTTCTGTGTCCCAATGTATATCCCTTAAGAATTTATTCATCTCCTCAAAGTTTCCTTTTCGGTACGCCAGCCCTTTGTTTCCCAGTTCTTTTTTTGGGGGGTGATAATTTCTATTTCAACCAGGTACTCAAAGCTCAATACACTATGATCACTCATAACCAAGGAGGCTTTCAACTTAACTTTCCTTATATCCGACTCATTTAGGGTAAATATCAGATCAAGCAAGGCTGGTTCATCCCCTCCTCTTATTCTTGTCGGTCCCTTGACGTGTTGACTTAGAAAGTTTCTTGTTGCTACATCCAGCAGCTTAGCTCTCCATGTGTCTGGTCCTCCATGTGGGTCTCTGTTCCCCCAATCTATCTTCCTATGGCTGAAGTCTCCCATGATTAGTATTCTGGATCCGTTCCTGCTAGCCACAGAAGCTGCTCTCTCTATTATATTGATAGTGGCCAAGTTGTTTTTATCAAATTTCTGTCTGGGTCTTCTGTCGATCGGTGGGGGTTTATATATGACTTCTACTATAATTTTCTGTCCTCCAGTTGCTATGGTGCCTGATATGTAGTCACTGAAACCTTCACAGTTCTGAATTGCCATCTCTTCAAAACTCCAACCTTCTCTTATTAGCAAAGCTACACCACCTCCTCCTCTCCCTTTCCTCTCTTTCCTCACTAGATAGTAGCCCTGTGGAAACACTGCATTTGTTATGGTTTTCGTTAGCTTTGTTTCTGTGAGTGCTATTATGTCTTCTAGTGCCCATTCCCCGAGTTCACTTGTTTTATTTGTAATCCCATTTATGTTAGTGTACATTGCCTTGATGCTCACTTTCTTCTGTTCATTTTCTAGTCCCTTACTTGGCGAGCATTCTGCTGGTGTGGGAAGCTGTTCCCTGGGTGAGAAGATCTGTGAGGTGGTTTGCATGGTCTCAGAGGATTTTGGGGTTGGGGGTGGGGGTTTAAGGGAAGGGGGAACAGGTAGGGTGTGGGTTAAGGAGATAAGGGGGACATGGAGGATACGGGGTGAGGAGGAGGAAGGATAGGGAGGGTATGGGATGGAGGGGGAGGGGGAGGGGGTGTCAGGGGGGGAAAGGCGGAAGGGGGGCATGGTGGGAAAGGGTGATAGGGTCAGAATGGGGGGGGGGAGGGAGGATGGGTGAGGATTTGGGTGGGGGCAGGTAGGGTTAGGGGAAGGGAGCGTTTCTATGCAGAGGGGGGTGGTGGTGTTGACCTCCCCTCAGGTGTTGCTGGGATGCTGGTTGTGGGTTCCCCTCTTATCTCTGGGACTGTTGTGTTGGGGGCTGCAAATTCCTGGTTTAGTGTGGTGGGGTGTGTGGTAGTGTGGTGGGGTGTGTGGTAGAGTGGTGGGGTGTGTGGTAGAGTGGTGGGGTGCATGGTAGTATGGTGAAGTTGTGTGGTATTGTGATGGGGTGTGTGATAGTGTGGTGGGGTCTGTGGTAGTGTGGGTGGGTGTGTGGTGGGGTGTGTGGTAGTGTGGTGGGGTGTGAGGTAGAGTGGTGGGGTTGTGTGGTAGTGTGGTGGAGTGTATGGTAGTGTGGTGAAGTTGTGTGGTATTGTGATGGGGTGTGTGATAGTGTCTGTGGTAGTGTGGATGGGTGTGTGGTAGTGTGGATGGGTGTGTGGTAGTGTGTTGGGGTGTGTGGTAGAGTGTGTGGTAGTGTTGTAGTGTGGCGGGGTGTGTGGTAGAGTGGTGGGGTGTGTGGTAGTGTGGTGGGGTGTGTAGTATGTGGTGGTAAGTGTTATGATCTCAGCCTACAGGAGAAACGAGTCTCCCTCCTTGAGAGTTATTCATCAAGCCTGACCTGATTAGAAGGTCTAGCAAATATTGAGGTGATAACGCATATGTAAAATAGTTGCTTGGATATGTATAACAGTTTGAGATTATGGGCAATGAAGGAGAAAACAGATAAATGACTGGCTAGGAGAGGTGGACATTTTGCTGGAGGCGTGAGGCTCGCTTCCGGAGGACCTTGACCTCACTTGAGTGCCAGACATCGCAGGGAAAAGCCGCGCTCCGTTTGAGCTCCCGCCAGAAGGGAACCCCTAGTGATATATCTCGAAGAGAAGAGAAGTGTGTAGATGTGCCAGCTGTGGAACCGAGCTGGGAACGTTGTGGTCTCAAGTCCTGGTCGACGAAGTGTTTATTAAATCGTCCAGAGGCATTATTGTGGGCCGTGGAAACGCCGTGACCAGACGCCGTCAGGGGGAGAAGCGCCCTCGACCAGTTAATCTGTGGTAAGCACGATATACGCCAGTTCATAGTGATTGCATGTAGTTGGTCGTGTGCCCAGCGACAGTAGCGATGTTTATTTATAAGTTAGACATGTTTTAATAAGGCAGAAAGCCTGAAATAGGAGAGTGAAGAGGGAGGAACACGGAGCGACGTCCGTCCCCTCTGAGCTCTGACAGGCGACTGAGGGAGCCCGGCTCCTGACGGAGGAAGACCCTCCCAGCGAGTGAGGACCGCCGCCGGGCGAGGTGGAGTATGGACCCGCCCAAAACGGGGGAGTTCACTCTCACTGTATGTAGAGGACAGATAGAGGTTGGAGACAAACATATTGTGTGATTATTTTTGTTTATGTGTTAAAGGGGAAACAATTTTATTGGAGTGTCGATGGGTTGCAGGTTTGTCTTTGGGGAAGAAGTTGCTGAGAACTTCGAAGCCTGCAGATGAAGTAGCTGATGAGACTCCAAGGTAGTGAAGCAGAGGACCTCGAGCTGTGAGAAGCAGTGAAGAGGAGTGTCACGTGCTTCTGTAGAGGTGGAGAAGCACCATAGTTGCTCGAGGAAACTTCATGGTGTAGCAGCCAGGAGAGCTGTGGAGGAACCTAACAGAAGGGTGAAGCACCGTAGTTGCTCAAGGAAACTTCATGATAGCAGCCTGAAGGAGCTGCAGAGGATCCTGGTAGTGAAGCCCGGAAGAACCTGAAGATATCAGGGTAGTGAACTTCCAGAGGTGGAAGGGGAAGTTCTGGTGGATTACTTGTAGGGAGTTGATAGTGTTTGGTTGTCATTAGTGTGCAAGACGCAGTGAGAGGTGAGTGGTTGTTTGCATTCTTATGTCAAGGAGTGTTTTATACTGAAGTTTAGAGTTACAGTCGTAGGCTGGATTACCTACAGATGTATGCGTTCTAGGACTGATAGAGTGATCGATTGATCATTGTTGTGTATCAATGAACATTTATACTGATATATGTTATTGCATGCAAATGCTGATTTTCTTTGTACCCATTTATAGATACATATATATATTCTCTTGCTGATGGTGCAACAGTGTATGTAGACTTGATCAACTTGAGGAGGTTGATGGTATCAGGTGGTGAACCAGGAGATAGGATACCACTTGATAAGCTGATGGTAGAGTTCTGGTTATGTTGGAGAGCAACGTGATTGTGATATTATAGAGTATAGGATTCATTATTATTATATGTGTGTATGTATCGTGTATGTGCTTTGTCCGGTAAATGTATCCCAATTTGCTGGTGTTTGCCCTTGTCCTAGTGAGGCTTCCCAGGAAGTAGTAAAGAAGGAGAGAGAGAGAGAAAGAACCAAGAACCACTGCTGTGGACAGGGTAGAAGGTAGTACTAATAAGCCAAAAGGGGATCGAGGAGATCATATTACCTAAGGAGAGAGTGGGGAGTCACAGCGGCTCGAGTGGGTGTGTGCACGTGACAACGAGGCTAGGTGTGGGAGCCACATCCCCTAAATGTGTGACGTTGAGCCCCTCTCCAAGAACCAGAAGCGCCAAGGGTGATCTCCTAGTGAAGTATAAGCACTCTACCGAGTTGTGGGTTGGGTTGTCCGTAGAGAAGGATCAACGACGACAACACCAACCAACCCACAGACTATAAAATATGTGTGGTAGTGTGGTGGGGTGTGTGGTAGTGTGGTGGGGTGTGTGTGGTGGGGTTGTGTGGTAGTGTGGTGGGGTGTGTGGTAGTGTGGTTGGGTGTGTAGTAGTGTGGTGGGGTGTGTGTGGTAGGGTCGTTGGGTGTGTGGTAGTGTGGTGGGGTGTGTGGTAGTGTGGTGGGGTGTGTGGTAGTGTGGTGGGGTATGTGGTAGTGTGGAAGGGTTGTGTGTTAGTATTTCGGGCAAGACAATATCACCACTGTTATCTTCTTGAGGTTATCTTGAGGTTATCTTGAGATGATTTCGGGGCTTTTTAGTGTCCCCGCGGCCCGGTCCTCGACCAGGCCTCTACCCCCAGGAAGCAGCCCGTGACAGCTGACTAACACCCAGGTACCTATTTTACTGCTAGGTAACAGGGGCACAGGGTGAAAGAAACTCTGCCCAATGTTTCTCGCCGGGGCCTGGGATCGAACCCAGGACCACAGGATCACAAGTCCAGCGTGTTGTCCGCTCGGCCGACCGGCTCCCAGTCGGCCGTCTCGTCACGTCACTGTTGCTCTCGTCACAAATATTAAATTATCAAATTAGAACTGGTGAGATGTCGGATATTTTATTGGTGATATATTCTTAACAATTTTAATTTGATCTTCTAATTTAGGGTGGAAAATAGTTTTCCATAATATATATAGTCGGTACACGTCACTAGTATATACAAATATTCATCTTTAACAGCTTATTTCAATATCTTACATAAAGTACTGGAATAGTGATGGTTTATGTATAATAACAATTGTGGTATCTGTTGACAGGCAGTACAGCCCTTCACATGGCAGTCACACGGTGGTCACGACAACACTCTGAAGGTCCTCCTCGACGCTGGAGCAGACGTCAACGCTACAGATGATAGAGGTAAGAGTCACTACTTATGGACCCCAAAATTATATAGCACTCATGTCACACAACACACCACACTTATCATGTGACAAAATGCAATATTTATATATTGTAATTTTACCAAAGTAGAGATATTGTAATTTTACCAAAGGAGAGAATGACTGTCTGTTTATAGTAGGAGGTCAAACTTTTCAAATAAAATATTGTCTTAAAGTATTCTGACCATTATTCACTGATTTTATGAAAATTAAGAGTAATTTCCTGTTGTGAATAATTTGGCCGTACTAGCATCAAACAGACAATTCTCTCTCAGCGTCAACAGTTTCTCAAGCAACTGCTCTATACTAGAGTAAGGGTAACTATTGTGTTTTAGTACTTCACACCACTGAGCTGCTCCCACTGCCGACCACCACACTTAGACTATTGTATTTTTATAAGAGGCAGAAAGGGAGAGAGACACAGAGAAACTCAGAAACAGAAACACAGCAGGAGACAGAGCGAGACAGAGAGAGAGAGGCAGAGACAAAGATAGAGGAAGAGAATGAAACAGACAGTAGGCAAAAGGATGGATGGATAGACGAATAGGCGCATGAATAAATAGATAAGCCATAGGAGCCGTGATGAGGATTCGAACCTATGTGCTGTGAGTTATCAGGCCCCCCACTCTCTCTGTGTAATTTATTTCTGTGTTATAAATAGGTAAATATATGGATAGATAGGTAGACAGATGAATAATTGGATGGAGGGATAAGTGGTTGGATATATAGATAGATAGGTAAAAAGTAGATGGATGGACAGAAAAAATGGATGGGTAGAGAGATGAATAGATGGATGGATGTATAGGTTTAGTGATGAAAAGATGGATGAATGAATAGGTAGAAAGATGAATAGACGAATAATTAGATGGATAGGTAGATGGAAATATAAGTGGGTGGATAGATGGGTAGAAAGATGAGTTGGTGCATGGATAGATATATAGATAGATGAATAGATAGGATAGAAAAATAGATGGATAGAAAAACAGATTGATTGATAGAAAACTTGATGGATATATTGCTTGAAGGATAGATGGCTGCACACATGAATGGAAAGAATGATAGGTGGATGGATAGATGACATATATATTTGGATAGATTGACAAAATGATTAATAGATGATAAGGCAGATGGACAGATACACGAATAGACGTATGGAGAGAATGATAGGTGGATAGATAGATATATGGATGGCAAGATAGATATATGGATGGCAAGATAGGTACATGGATGGATTGATGAATATATCATAAATGAATGGATAGATTGTTGGTTAAATAGATGGATAGGTAGACTGAGAGATAGATGATCTATAGATGATAGAAGAACATGAATAGCTAGATGGAAAGATTGATGGATGGATTGATAGATGGAATGCTGGATAAGTAGATGGATAGATGGAATGAATGATGTATAGATGATATATGGTATAGATATATAGATGGAAGGATTGATAGATGAATGAATAGATAAAAGAAGATAGGTGGATAGATATATTAGATGGAGAGATGGAAGACAGACAGTCAGACCGAGACCATGATGGGTGACCCCTCTAGTACATACTATAAGAGAGAAGATTGTTTGTGTGTTCCAAGGTGGAGGCCACATGGTACTGGCTGGCCTCGCCCAAACTGGCAGAGAGAATGGTCTGGTGACCGGGATGAACACTGGAGTGGTCGGGGTCGCCAGGAGTACAAAAGGAACAGCTTGCCAGTGACACATTCAGGCCCCCCATGAAGGGTTTTGGCACTGTCCGACAGTTGCACAGCTAAATATTTTCAAAACAAACATAAACATTCATATTAGTAATATACTCCATTATTCACTGATTTCGGGAACATTAACAGAACTTTTAATTAATTTGCACATGCTTAAAAAGATCACTTTTCCACAGCATGAAAGGTTTCTCAAGCGACCGATCTTTGCCATAGTAAGGGGTAACTACTCTTGTTTAAGCATTTGACACCACTGAGCTCCTCTCACTGTTGACACTGTCACGAACTGGGTGGTGAGTGGCGGTGAACTTTCAAATGTTGTCTAGGGGAATAAATGATTTTACTTCAGCCTGGGGGAAATCAACGAGTAAGGAATCAGCCTAGTACAAAAGACAGAATTTAAATATATATATATATATATATATATATATATATATATATATATATATATATATATATATATATATATATATATATATATATATATATATATATATATATATGACAATGTCAGACCACAGAGGAAAAATGAAACAGGAAATTTCCTTAAGTACTTTCGTATATTAAATACATCTTCAGAAGGTCATTTTACAGATCGAGTGATGGGTATAAATAGGCAGGAGAGAGTGGTGAAGTAAGGTGAGGTAACAAAGGGGACAAGATTTTGGTAAGCCATTTGGAGAGTTTGTAAGAAAATCTTGTCCCCTTTGTTAGGAACTATCTCCTCTTCTCATTTGACAAATTCTCTTGATTTAGTTAACAAATTGAATAGTGTTCCTGTCACTCCTGATGTAAAGTTAATCAGTTTTGACGTTTGTTCCTTGTTCACAAAGGTACCGGTCGATGATATTCTCGATTATCTTGCTCGTGAACTAATGAGCCATGACTTACCTCTTTCTGCTGATATTATTGTCAGTCTTGTTAAGTTGTGCATTAAAGAATGTAAATTTACCTTTAATAATGAGTATTATTTACAGACTTTTGGAATGGCAATGGGGAATCCTCTATCGCCATTGCTCTCAAACCTGTACATGGAATTCTTTGAAAAGAAATTTGTTTCAAAAATAACTCCTGGAATCATTCCTTGGTTTAGATATGTTGATGATATCTTGTGTATTTGGCCTTCAGATGTAAACACAGACGAATTTGTAGCCAAACTTAATGACCAAGTCACCTCCATAAAATTTATTATAGAGTCTGAAATTGATAAATGTTTGCCATTCTTAGATGTGCTTATTCATAGGGAAAACTCTTCATTAAAGTTTAGTGTTTACAGAAAACCTACGAACAATTTATCTTATGTTCATTATTTTTCAGGGCATAAATACAATGTAAAAAAGTCAATTTTTTCTTCAATGTATCTAAGAGCTCTTCGAGTTGTGAGTCCAGAATTCTTAGATGAAGAATTTAAGAATATTGATTCGATTGGTCTTAAGCTTTGTTACCCACTGAATTTTTTGGAAGTTTGTCGTAACAAAGCTACGTCGTACATATTATAATAATGTATGCAGTGAAAGGATTCGCCCAAAGAATGTGTTATGTTTACCATATTTCTCTGGGTTTGAGAATATTGTCAAGGCCTTGAAACTTTTTAATATAGATGTAATGTTTTGCTACGAAAACACTGTTGGTAAGCTATTAGTAAGGAACAGCCCTCGTAGTGATAATTGCGTCATTTATAAAATAACTTGTAAGGAATGTAATAAGTTCTATGTCGGGCAAACATCTAAAGATTTAAAATGTAGAATATCGCAACATAAATACTCTGTAAGACATGGCCAATTGTCTAATGCTTTGTTTGTGCATTTGTCAGAAAAAGCTCACCAAATTGATTGGGAGAGTGCTTCTTCAATAACAAGTTGTAAAAGCACCTATAACAGAAACATAATTGAATCTGCTTTGATACAGATCACCAAAGAAAGTAATTTGAATATTAGCAGTGGTCTATATAACTTAGATCCATTTCTAATAGATCAGCTAAAGGGCGATTTAAGGAGAATCATTGAAAAACATTTGTCTCACTAATGTATTGTATATATTTACCTCTTTATGTAATAATTACCTATGTATTATGCTTGTATGTCTGCTGTATCAGTTGGGCCATTGGGCTACATCGGATGGGCCAATTGGGTGCATCTGATGGGCCAATGGGCCGTCTGCGTTGTCCAAGTATTGTACCTCACCTTACTTCACCACTCTCTCCTGCCTATTTATACCCATCACTCGATCTGTAAAATGACCTTCTGAAGATGTATTTAATATACGAAAGTACTTAAGGAAATTTCCTGTTTCATTTTTCCTCCGTGGTCTGATATTGTCACATTCTTAATCACGTGTTTATTTTCGTGATATACATACATATATATATATATATATATATATATATATATATATATATATATATATATATATATATATATATATATATATATATATATATATATATATATATATATATATATATATATATATATATATATATATATATATATATATATATATATATATATATATATATATATATATATATATATATATATATATATATATGTATATATATATATATATATATATATATATATATATATATATATATGTATATATATATATATATATATATATATATATATATATATATATATATATATATATATATATATATATATATATGTATATATATATATATATATATATATATATATATATATATATATATATATATATATATATATATATATATATATATATATATATATTATTAAATATGACCGAAAAAGTAAGATTAATAATTCTAACACGAATTTTCTCAATCTTTCGTACATTTCTTTTCACTGTTGGAGGTAAATCAAAAATCAATTCTCCAAAATTCATTTTTATTTCTAGTCTGACGCGACACGAGCGCGTTTCGTAAAACTTATTACATTTTCAAAGACTTAAGTTCACAAATACACAACTGAATAGAACTTACGCATCTCCGATTATATATCTACCTTTGAGTGAGGTGGAAGGGGTGATGTGGCATTAACACAAGACAGAACAAGATGTGGCATTAATAGGGTATTAATTTCATCAACACAAGACAGAACAAGATGGTATTAATAGGGTATTAATTTCATCAACACAAGACAGAACACGAAACAATGGATATTGAATAGAAGTGTTTGTAGAAAGCCTATTGGTGCATATTTCTTGATGCTTCTATATTGGAGCGGAGTCTTGAGGTGGGTAGAATATAGTTGTGCAATAATTGGCTGTTGATTGCTGGTGTTGACTTCTTGATGTGTAGTGCCTCGCAAACGTCAAGCCGCCTGCTATCGCTGTATCTATCGATGATTTCTGTGTTGTTTACTAGTATTTCTCTGGCGATGGTTTGGTTGTTGGAAGAGATTATATGTTCCTTAATGGAGCCCTGTTGCTTATGCATCGTTAAACGCCTAGAAAGAGATGTTGTTGTCTTGCCTATATACTGGGTTTTTTGGAGCTTACTGTCCCCAAGAGGGCATTTGAAGGCGACGTTAGTCTCTTTTAAAGCGTTCTGTTTTGTGTCTGGAGAGTTTCTCATGAGTAGGCTGGCCGTTTTTCTGGTTTTATAGTAAATCGTCAGTTGTATCCTCTGATTTTTGTCTGTAGGGATAACGTTTCTATTAACAATATCTTTAAGGACCCTTTCCTCCGTTTTATGAGCTGTGGAAAAGAAGTTCCTGTAAAATAGTCTAATAGGGGGTATAGGTGTTGTGTTAGTTGTCTCTTCAGAGGTTGCATGGCTTTTCACTTTCCTTCTTATGATGTCTTCGACGAAACCATTGGAGAAGCCGTTATTGACTAGGACCTGGCTTACCCTACAGAGTTCTTCGTCGACTTGCTTCCATTCAGAGCTGTGGCTGAGAGCACGGTCGACATATGCGTAAACAACACTCCTCTTGTACCTGTCTGGGCAGTCGCTAATGGCATTTAGGCACATTCCTATGTTCGTTTCCTTAGTGTAGTCTGCAGTGTGGAAACTAGGATTTCTCTGGTGATGGATTGGTTGTGGGAAGAGATTATATGTTCCTTAATGGAGCACTGTTGCTTATGCATCGTTAAACGCCTAGAAAGAGACGCGCTCGTGTCGCGTCAGACTAGAAATAAAAATGAATTTTGGAGAATTGATTTTTGATTTACCTCCAACAGTGAAAAGAAATGTACGAAAGATTGAGAAAATTCGTGTTAGAATTATTAATCTTACTTTTTCGGTCATATTTAATAATATATGTCTACAGGAAAGACTGCTACCAATATATATATATATATATATATATATATATATATATATATATATATATATATATATATATATATATATAACCTAACATATATATATATATATATATATATATATATATATATATATATATATATATATATATATATATATATATATATATATATATATATATATATATTTATATATATAAATATATATATATATATATATATATATATATATATATAACCTAACCTAACATATATATATATATATATATATATATATATATATATATATATATATATATATATATATATATATATATATATATATATATATATATAACTGAAAACTCACACCCCAGAAGTGACTCGATCCCATACTCCCAGAAGCAACGCAACTGGTATGTACAAGACGCCTTAATCCACTTGACCATCACGACCGGACAAAATGAGGTGATAGCCGAGGCTATTTGAACCACCCCACCGCCAGCACTCGGATAGTAATCTTGGGCATAGCATTTTACCAAATCACCTCATTCTTTGGGGCACACGTGAGGAACACAAATGCGAACAAGCCTGAATGGTCCCCAGGACAATATGCAACTGAAAACTCACACCCCAGAAGTGACTCGAACCCATACTCCCAGAAGCAACGCAACTGGTATGTACAAGACGCCTTAATCCACTTGACCATCACGACCGGACAAAATGAGGTGATAGCCGAGGCTATTTGAACCACCCCACCGCCGGCACTCGGATAGTAATCTTGGGCATAGCATTTTACCAAATCACCTCATTCCTTGGGGCACACGTGAGGAACACAAATGCGAACAAGCCTGAATGGTCCCCAGGACAATATGCAACTGAAAACTCACTCCCCAGAAGTGAATCGAACCCATACTCCCAGAAGCAACGCAACTGGTATGTACAAGACGCCTTAATCCACTTGACCATCACGACCGGACAAATTGAGGTGATAGCCGAGGCTATTTGAACCACCCCACCGCCGGAACTCGGATAGTAATCTTGGGCATAGCATTTTACCAAATCACCTCATTCTTTGGGGCACACGTGAGGAACACAAATGCGAACAAGCCTGAATGGTCCCCAGGACAATATGCAACTGAAAACTCACACCCCAGAAGTGACTCGAACCCATACTCCCAGAAGCAACGCAACTGGTATGTACAAGACGCCTTAATCCACTTGACCATCATGACCGGACAAAATGAGGTGAGAGCCGAGGCTATTTGAACCACCCCACCGCCGGCACTCGGATAGTAATCTTGGGCATAGCATTTTACCAAATCACCTCATTCTTTGGGGCACACGTGAGGAACACAAATGCGAACAAGCCTGAATGGTCCCCACGACAATATGCAACTGAAAACCCACACCCCAGAAGTGACTCCAACCCATACTCCCAGAAGCAACGCAACCGGTATGTACAAGACGCCTTAATCCACTTGACCATCACGACCGGACAAAATGAGGTGATAGCCGAGGCTATTTGAACCACCCCACCACCGGCACTCGGATAGTAATCTTGGGTAGCATTTTACCAAATCACCTCATTCTTTGGGGCACACGTGAGGAACACAAATGCGAACAAGCCTGAATGGTCCCCAGGACAATATGCAACTGAAAACTCACACCCCAGAAGTGACTCGAACCCATACTCCCAGAAGCAATGCAACTGGTATGTACAAGATGCCTTAATCCACTTGATCATCACGACCGGACAAAATAAGGTGATAGCCGAGGCTATTTGAACCACCCCACCGCCGGCACTTGGATAGTAATCATGGGCATAGCATTTTACCAAATCACCTCATTCTTTGGGGCACACGTGAGGAACACAAATGCGAACAAGCCTGAATAGTCCCCAGGACAATATGCAACTGAAAACTCACACCCCAGAAGTGACTCGAACCCATACTCCCAGAAGCAATGCAACTGGTATGTACAAGATGCCTTAATCCACTTGATCATCACGACCGGACAAAATGAGGTGATAGCCGAGGCTATTTGAACCACCCCACCGCCGGCACTCGGATAGTAATCATGGGCATAGCATTTTACCAAATCACCTCATTCTTTGGGGCACACGTGAGGAACACAAATGCGAACAAGCCTGAATGGTCGCCAGGACAATATGCAACTGAAAACTCACACCCCAGAAGTGACTCGAACCCATACTCCCAGAAGCAACGCAACTGGTATGTACAAGACGCCTTAATCCACTTGACCATCACGACCGGACAAAATGAGGTGATAGCCGAGGCTATTTGAACCACCCCACCGCCGGAACTCGGATAGTAATCTTGGGCATAGCATTTTACCAAATCACCTCACTCTTTGGGGCACACGTGAGGAACACAAATGCGAACAAGCCTGAATGGTCCCCAGGACAATATGCAACTGAAAACTCACACCCCAGAAGTGACTCGAACCCATACTCCCAGAAGCAACGCAACTGGTATGTACAAGACGCCTTAATCCACTTGACCATCATGACCGGACAAAATGAGGTGATAGCCGAGGCTATTTGAACCACCCCACCGCCGGCACTCGGATAGTAATCTTGGGCATAGCATTTTACCAAATCACCTCATTCTTTGGGGCACTCGTGAGGAACACAAATGCGAACAAGCCTGAATGGTCCCCAGGACAATATGCAACTGAAAACTCACACCCCAGAAGTGACTCGAACCCATACTCCCAGAAGCAACGCAACTGGTATGTACAAGACGCCTTAATCCACTTGACCATCACGACCGGACAAAATGAGGTGATAGCCGAGGCTATTTGAACCACCCCACCGCCGGCACTCGGATAGTAATCTTGGGCATAGCATTTTACCAAATCACCTCATTGTTTGGGGCACACGTGAGGAACACAAATGCGAACAAGCCTGAATGGTCCCCAGGACAATATGCAACTGAAAACCCACACCCCAGAAGTGACTCCAACCCATACTCCCAGAAGCAACGCAACCGGTATGTACAAGACGCCTTAATCCACTTGACCATCACGACCGGACAAAATAAGGTGATAGCCGAGGCTATTTGAACCACCCCACCACCGGCACTCGGATAGTAATCTTGGGCATAGCATTTTACCAAATCACCTCATTCTTTGGGGCACACGTGAGGAACACAAATGCGAACAAGCCTGAATGGTCCCCAGGACAATATGCAACTGAAAACTCACACCCCAGAAGTGACTCGAACCCATACTCCCAGAAGCAATGCAACTGGTATGTACAAGATGCCTTAATCCACTTGATCATCACGACCGGACAAAATGAGGTGATAGCCGAGGCTATTTGAACCACCCCACCGCCGGCACTCGGATAGTAATCATGGGCATAGCATTTTACCAAATCACCTCATTCTTTGGGGCACACGTGAGGAACACAAATGCGAACAAGCCTGAATAGTCCCCAGGACAATATGCAACTGAAAACTCACACCCCAAAAGTGACTCGAACCCATACTCCCAGAAGCAATGCAACTGGTATGTACAAGATGCCTTAATCCACTTGATCATCACGACCGGACAAAATGAGGTGATAGCCGAGGCTATTTGAACCACCCCACCGCTGGCACTCGGATAGTAATCATGGGCATAGCATTTTACCAAATCACCTCATTCTTTGGGGCACATGTGAGGAACACAAATGCGAACAAGCCTGAATGGTCCCCAGGACAATATGCAACTGAAAACTCACACCCCAAAAGTGACTCGAACCCATACTCCCAGAAGCAATGCAACTGGTATGTACAAGATGCCTTAATCCACTTGATCATCACGACCGGACAAAATGAGGTGATAGCCGAGGCTATTTGAACCACCCCACCGCCGGCACTCGGATAGTAATCATGGGCATAGCATTTTACCAAATCACCTCATTCTTTGGGGCACATGTGAGGAACACAAATGCGAACAAGCCTGAATGGTCCCCAGGACAATATGCAACTGAAAACTTACACCCCAGAAGTGACTCGAACCCATACTCCCAGAAGCAACGCAACTGGTATGTACAAGACGCCTTAATCCACTTGACCATCACGACCGGACAAAATGAGGTGATAGCCGAGGCTATTTGAACCACCCCACTGCCGGCACTCGGATAGTAATCTTGGGCATAGCATTTTACCAAATTACCTCATTCTTTGGGGCACACGTGAGGAACACAAATGCGAGCAAGCTTGAATGGTCCCCAGGACAATATGCAACTGAAAACTCACACCCCAGAAGTGACTCGAACCCATACTCCCAGAAGCAACGCAACTGGCATGTACAAGACGCCTTAATCCACTTGACCATCACGACCGGACAAAATGAGGTGATAGCCGAGGCTATTTGAACCACCCCACCGCCGGCACTCGGATAGTAATCTTGGGCATAGCATTTTACCAAATCACCTCATTCTTTGGGGCACACGTGAGGAACACAAATGCGAACAAGCCTGAATGGTCCCCAGGACAATATGCAACTGAAAACTCACACCCCAGAAGTGACTCGAACCCATACTCCCAGAAGCAACGCAACTGGTATGTACAAGACGCCTTAATCCACTTGACCATCACGACCGGACAAAATGAGGTGATAGCCGAGGCTATTTGAACCACCCCACCGCCGGCACTCGGATAGTAATTTTGGGCATAGCATTTTACCAAATCACCTCATTGTTTGGGGCACACGTGAGGAACACAAATGCGAACAAGCCTGAATGGTCCCCAGGACAATATGCAACTGAAAACCCACACCCCAGAAGTGACTCCAACCCATACTCCCAGAAGCAACGCAACCGGTATGTACAAGACGCCTTAATCCACTTGACCATCACGACCGGACAAAATGAGGTGATAGCCGAGGCTATTTGAACCACCCCACCACCGGCACTCGGATAGTAATCTTGGGCATAGCATTTTACCAAATCACCTCATTCTTTGGGGCACACGTGAGGAACACAAATGCGAACAAGCCTGAATGGTCCCCAGGACAATATGCAACTGAAAACTCACACCCCAGAAGTGACTCGAACCCATACTCCCAGAAGCAATGCAACTGGTATGTACAAGATGCCTTAATCCACTTGATCATCACGACCGGACAAAATGAGGTGATAGCCGAGGCTATTTGAACCACCCCACCGCCGGCACTCGGATAGTAATCATGGGCATAGCATTTTACCAAATCACCTCATTCTTTGGGGCACACGTGAGGAACACAAATGCGAACAAGCCTGAATGGTCCCCAGGACAATATGCAACTGAAAACTCACACCCCAGAAGTGACTCGAACCCATACTCCCAGAAGCAACGCAACTGGTATGTACAAGACGCCTTAATCCACTTGACCATCACGACCGGACAAAATGAGGTGATAGCCGAGGCTATTTGAACCACCCCACCGCCGGCACTCAGATAGTAATCATGGGCATAGCATTTTACCAAATCACCTCATTCTTTGGGGCACACGTGAGGAACACAAATGCGAACAAGCCTGAATGGTCCCCAGGACAATATGCAACTGAAAACTCACACCCCAGAAGTGACTCGAACCCATACTCCCAGAAGCAACGCAACTGGTATGTACAAGACGCCTTAATCCACTTGACCATCACGACCGGACAAAATGAGGTGATAGCCGAGGCTATTTGAACCACCCCACCGCCGGCACTCGGATAGTAATCTTGGGCATAGCATTTTACCAAATCACCTCATTCTTTGGGGCACACGTGAGGAACACAAATGCGAACAAGCCTGAATGGTCCCCAGGACAATATGCAACTGAAAACTCACACCCCAGAAGTGACTCGAACCCATACTCCCAGAAGCAACGCAACTGGTATGTACAAGACGCCTTAATCCACTTGACCATCACGACCGGACAAAATGAGGTGATAGCCGAGGCTATTTGAACCACCCCACCGCCGGCACTCAGATAGTAATCTTGGGCATAGCATTTTACCAAATCACCTCATTGTTTGGGGCACACGTGAGGAACACAAATGCGAACAAGCCTGAATGGTCCCCAGGACAATATGCAACTGAAAACTCACACCCCAGAAGTGACTCGAACCCATACTCCCAGAAGCAACGCAACTGGTATGTACAAGACGCCTTAATCCACTTGACCATCACGACCGGACAAAATGAGGTGATAGCCGAGGCTATTTGAACCACCCCACTGCCGGCACTCGGATAGTAATCTTGGGCATAGCATTTTACCAAATTACCTCATTCTTTGGGGCACACGTGAGGAACACAAATGCGAGCAAGCTTGAATGGTCCCCAGGACAATATGCAACTGAAAACTCACACCCCAGAAGTGACTCGAACCCATACTCCCAGAAGCAACGCAACTGGCATGTACAAGACGCCTTAATCCACTTGACCATCACGACCGGACAAAATGAGGTGATAGCCGAGGCTATTTGAACCACCCCACCGCCGGCACTCGGATAGTAATCTTGGGCATAGCATTTTACCAAATCACCTCATTCTTTGGGGCACACGTGAGGAACACAAATGCGAACAAGCCTGAATGGTCCCCAGGACAATATGCAACTGAAAACTCACACCCCAGAAGTGACTCGAACCCATACTCCCAGAAGCAACGCAACTGGTATGTACAAGACGCCTTAATCCACTTGACCATCACGACCGGACAAAATGAGGTGATAGCCGAGGCTATTTGAACCACCCCTCCGCCGGCACTCAGATAGTAATCTTGGGCATAGCATTTTACCAAATCACCTCATTGTTTGGTGCACACGTGAGGAACACAAATGCGAACAAGCCTGAATGGTCCCCAGGACAATATGCAACTGAAAACTCACACCCCAGAAGTGACTCGAACCCATACTCCCAGAAGCAACGCAACCGGTATGTACAAGACGCCTTAATCCACTTGACCATCACGACCGGACAAAATGAGGTGATAGCCGAGGCTATTTGAACCACCCCACCGCCGGCACTCGGATAGTAATCTTGGGCATAGCATTTTACCAAATCACCTCATTCTTTGGGGCACACGTGAGGAACACAAATGCGAACAAGCCTGAATGGTCCCCAGGACAATATGCAACTGAAAACTCACACCCCAGAAGTGACTCGAACCCATACTCCCAGAAGCAACGCAACTGGTATGTACAAGACGCCTTAATCCACTTGACCATCACGACCGGACAAAATGAGGTGATAGCCGAGGCTATTTGAACCACCCCACCGCCGGCACTCGGATAGTAATCTTGGGCATAGCATTTTACCAAATCACCTCATTGCTTGGGGCACACGTGAGGAACACAAATGCGAACAAGCCTGAATGGTCCCCAGGACAATATGCAACTGAAAACCCACACCCCAGAAGTGACTCCAACCCATACTCCCAGAAGCAACGCAACCGGTATGTACAAGACGCCTTAATCCACTTGACCATCACGACCGGACAAAATGAGGTGATACCGAGGCTATTTGAACCACCCCACCACCGGCACTCGGATAGTAATCTTGGGCATAGCATTTTACCAAATCACCTCATTCTTTGGGGCACACGTGAGGAACACAAATGCGAACAAGCCTGAATGGTCCCCAGGACAATATGCAACTGAAAACTCACACCCCAGAAGTGACTCGAACCCATACTCCCAGAAGCAATGCAACTCGTATGTACAAGACGCCTTAATCCACTTGGCCATCACGACCGGACAAAATGAGGTGATAGCCGAGGCTATTTGAACAACCCCACTGCCGGCACTCGGATAGTAATCTTGGGCATAGCATTTTACCAAATCACCTCATTCTTTGGGGCACACGTGAGGAACACAAATGCGAACAAGCCTGAATGGTCCCCAGGACAATATGCAACTGAAAACTCACACCCCAGAAGTGACTCGAACCCATACTCCCAGAAGCAACGCAACTGGTATGTACAAGACGCCTTAATCCACTTGACCATCACGACCGGACAAAATGAGGTGATAGCCGAGGCTATTTGAACCACCCCACCGCCGGCACTCAGATAGTAATCTTGGGCATAGCATTTTACCAAATCACCTCAATGTTTGGGGCACACGTGAGGAACACAAATGCGAACAAGCCTGAATGGTCCCCAGGACAATATGCAACTGAAAACTCACACCCCAGAAGTGACTCGAACCCATACTCCCAGAAGCAACGCAACCGGTATGTACAAGACGCCTTAATCCACTTGACCATCACGACCGGACAAAATGAGGTGATAGCCGAGGCTATTTGAACCACCCCACCGCCGGCACTCGGATAGTAATCTTGGGCATAGCATTTTACCAAATCACCTCATTCTTTGGGGCACACGGGAGGAACACAAATGCGAACAAGCCTGAATGGTCCCCAGGACAATATGCAACTGAAAACTCACACCCCAGAAGTGACTCGAACCCATACTCCCAGAAGCAATGCAACTGGTATGTACAAGATGCCTTAATCCACTTGATCATCAAGACCGGACAAAATGAGGTGATAGCCGAGGCTATTTGAACCACCCCATCGCCGGCACTCGGATAGTAATCTTGGGCATAGCATTTTACCAAATCACCTCATTCTTTGGGGCACACGTGAGGAACACAAATGCGAACAAGCCTGAATGGTCCCCAGGACAATATGCAACTGAAAACTCACACCCCAGAAGTGACTCGAACCCATACTCCCAGAAGCAATGCAACTGGTATGTACAAGATGCCTTAATCCACTTGATCATCATGACCGGACAAAATGAGGTGATAGCCGAGGCTATTTGAACCACCCCACCGCCGGCACTCGGATAGTAATCATGGGCATAGCATTTTACCAAATCACCTCATTCTTTGGGGCACACGTGAGGAACACAAATGCGAACAAGCCTGAATAGTCCCCAGGACAATATGCAACTGAAAACTCACACCCCAGAAGTGACTCGAACCCATACTCCCAGAAGCAATGCAACTGGTATGTACAAGATGCCTTAATCCACTTGATCATCACGACCGGACAAAATGAGGTGATAGCCGAGGCTATTTGAACCACCCCACCGCCGGCACTCGGATAGTAATCATGGGCATAGCATTTTACCAAATCACCTCATTCTTTGGGGCACACGTGAGGAACACAAATGCGAACAAGCCTGAATGGTCCCCAGGACAATATGCAACTGAAAACTCACACCCCAGAAGTGACTCGAACCCATACTCCCAGAAGCAATGCAACTCGTATGTACAAGACGCCTTAATCCACTTGGCCATCACGACCGGACAAAATGAGGTGATAGCCGAGGCTATTTGAACAACCCCACTGCAGGCACTCGGATAGTAATCTTGGGCATAGCATTTTACCAAATCACCTCATTCTTTGGGGCACACGTGAGGAACACAAATGCGAACAAGCCTGAATGGTCCCCAGGACAATATGCAACTGAAAACTCACACCCCAGAAGTGACTCGAACCCATACTCCCAGAAGCAACGCAAGTGGTATGTACAAGACGCCTTAATCCACTTGACCATCACGACCGGACAAAATGAGGTGATAGCCGAGGCTATTTGAACCACCCCACCGCCGGCACTCGGATAGTAATCTTGGGAATAGCATTTTACCAAATCACCTCATTGTTTGGGGCACACGTGAGGAACACAAATGCGAACAAGCCTGAATGGTCCCCAGGACAATATGCAACCGAAAACCCACACCCCAGAAGTGACTCCAACCCATACTCCCAGAAGCAACGCAACCGGTATGTACAAGACGCCTTAATCCACTTGACCATCACGACCGGACAAAATGAGGTGATAGCCGAGGCTATTTGAACCACCCCACCACCGGCACTCGGATAGTAATCTTGGGCATAGCATTTTACCAAATCACCTCATTCTTTGGGGCACACGTGAGGAACATAAATGCGAACAAGCCTGAATGGTCCCCAGGACAATATGCAACTGAAAACTCACACCCCAGAAGTGACTCGAACCCATACTCCCAGAAGCAATGCAACTGGTATGTACAAGATGCCTTAATCCACTTGATCATCATGACCGGACAAAATGAGGTGATAGCCGAGGCTATTTGAACCACCCCACCGCCGGCACTCGGATAGTAATCATGGGCATAGCATTTTACCAAATCACCTCATTCTTTGGGGCACACGTGAGGAACACAAATGCGAACAAGCCTGAATAGTCCCCAGGACAATATGCAACTGAAAACTCACACCCCAGAAGTGACTCGAACCCATACTCCCAGAAGCAATGCAACTGGTATGTACAAGATGCCTTAATCCACTTGATCATCACGACCGGACAAAATGAGGTGATAGCCGAGGCTATTTGAACCACCCCACCGCCGGCACTCGGATAGTAATCATGGGCATAGCATTTTACCAAATCACCTCATTCTTTGGGGCACACGTGAGGAACACAAATGCGAACAAGCCTGAATGGTCCCCAGGACAATATGCAACTGAAAACTCACACCCCAGAAGTGACTCGAACCCATACTCCCAGAAGCAATGCAACTCGTATGTACAAGACGCCTTAATCCACTTGGCCATCACGACCGGACAAAATGAGGTGATAGCCGAGGCTATTTGAACAACCCCACTGCCGGCACTCGGATAGTAATCTTGGGCATAGCATTTTACCAAATCACCTCATTCTTTGGGGCACACGTGAGGAACACAAATGCGAACAAGCCTGAATGGTCCCCAGGACAATATGCAACTGAAAACTCACACCCCAGAAGTGACTCGAACCCATACTCCCAGAAGCAACGCAAGTGGTATGTACAAGACGCCTTAATCCACTTGACCATCACGACCGGACAAAATGAGGTGATAGCCGAGGCTATTTGAACCACCCCACCGCCGGCACTCGGATAGTAATCTTGGGAATAGCATTTTACCAAATCACCTCATTGTTTGGGGCACACGTGAGGAACACAAATGCGAACAAGCCTGAATGGTCCCCAGGACAATATGCAACCGAAAACCCACACCCCAGAAGTGACTCCAACCCATACTCCCAGAAGCAACGCAACCGGTATGTACAAGACGCCTTAATCCACTTGACCATCACGACCGGACAAAATGAGGTGATAGCCGAGGCTATTTGAACCACCCCACCACCGGCACTCGGATAGTAATCTTGGGCATAGCATTTTACCAAATCACCTCATTCTTTGGGGCACACGTGAGGAACATAAATGCGAACAAGCCTGAATGGTCCCCAGGACAATATGCAACTGAAAACTCACACCCCAGAAGTGACTCGAACCCATACTCCCAGAAGCAATGCAACTGGTATGTACAAGATGCCTTAATCCACTTGATCATCACGACCGGACAAAATGAGGTGATAGCCGAGGCTATTTGAACCACCCCACCGCCGGCACTCGGATAGTAATCATGGGCATAGCATTTTACCAAATCACCTCATTCTTTGGGGCACATGTGAGGAACACAAATGCGAACAAGCCTGAATGGTCCCCAGGACAATATGCAACTGAAAACTCACACCCCAGAAGTGACTCGAACCCATACTCCCAGAAGCAATGCAACTCGTATGTACAAGACGCCTTAATCCACTAGGCCATCACGACCGGACAAAATGAGGTGATAGCCGAGGCTATTTGAACAACCCCACTGCCGGCACTCGGATAGTAATCTTGGGCATAGCATTTTACCAAATCACCTCATTCTTTGGGGCACACGTGAGGAACACAAATGCGAACAAGCCTGAATGGTCCCCAGGACAATATGCAACTGAAAACTCACACCCCAGAAGTGACTCGAACCCATACTCCCAGAAGCAACGCAAGTGGTATGTACAAGACGCCTTAATCCACTTGACCATCACGACCGGACAAAATGAGGTGATAGCCGAGGCTATTTGAACCACCCCACCGCCGGCACTCGGATAGTAATCTTGGGAATAGCATTTTACCAAATCACCTCATTGTTTGGGGCACACGTGAGGAACACAAATGCGAACAAGCCTGAATGGTCCCCAGGACAATATGCAACCTGAAAACCCACACCCCAGAAGTGACTCCAACCCATACTCCCAGAAGCAACGCAACCGGTATGTACAAGACGCCTTAATCCACTTGACCATCACGACCGGACAAAATGAGGTGATAGCCGAGGCTATTTGAACCACCCCACCACCGGCACTCGGATAGTAATCATGGGCATAGCATTTTACCAAATCACCTCATTCTTTGGGGCACACGTGAGGAACACAAATGCGAACAAGCCTGAATAGTCCCCAGGACAATATGCAACTGAAAACTCACACCCCAGAAGTGACTCGAACCCATACTCCCAGAAGCAATGCAACTGGTATGTACAAGATGCCTTAATCCACTTGATCATCACGACCGGACAAAATGAGGTGATAGCCGAGGCTATTTGAACCACCCCACCGCCGGCACTCGGATAGTAATCATGGGCATAGCATTTTACCAAATCACCTCATTCTTTGGGGCACATGTGAGGAACACAAATGCGAACAAGCCTGAATGGTCCCCAGGACAATATGCAACTGAAAACTCACACCCCAGAAGTGACTCGAACCCATACTCCCAGAAGCAATGCAACTCGTATGTACAAGACGCCTTAATCCACTAGGCCATCACGACCGGACAAAATGAGGTGATAGCCGAGGCTATTTGAACAACCCCACTGCCGGCACTCGGATAGTAATCTTGGGCATAGCATTTTACCAAATCACCTCATTCTTTGGGGCACACGTGAGGAACACAAATGCGAACAAGCCTGAATGGTCCCCAGGACAATATGCAACTGAAAACTCACACCCCAGAAGTGACTCGAACCCATACTCCCAGAAGCAACGCAACTGGTATGTACAAGACGCCTTAATCCACTTGACCATCACGACCGGACAAAATGAGGTGATAGCCGAGGCTATTTGAACCACCCCACCGCCGGCACTCGGATAGTAATCTTGGGCATAGCATTTTACCAAATCACCTCATTGTTTGGGGCACACGTGAGGAACACAAATGCGAACAAGCCTGAATGGTCCCCAGGACAATATGCAACTGAAAACCCACACCCCAGAAGTGACTCCAACCCATACTCCCAGAAGCAACGCAACCGGTATGTACAAGACGCCTTAATCCACTTGACCATCACGACCGGACAAAATGAGGTGATAGCCGAGGCTATTTGAACCACCCCACCACCGGCACTCGGATAGTAATCTTGGGCATAGCATTTTACCAAATCACCTCATTCTTTGGGGCACACGTGAGGAACACAAATGCGAACAAGCCTGAATAGTCCCCAGGACAATATGCAACTGAAAACTCACACCCCAGAAGTGACTCGAACCCATACTCCCAGAAGCAATGCAACTGGTATGTACAAGATGCCTTAATCCACTTGATCATCACGACCGGACAAAATGAGGTGATAGCCGAGGCTATTTGAACCACCCCACCGCCGGCACTCGGATAGTAATCATGGGCATAGCATTTTACCAAATCACCTCATTCTTTGGGGCACACGTGAGGAACACAAATGCGAACAAGCCTGAATGGTCCCCAGGACAATATGCAACTGAAAACTCACACCCCAGAAGTGACTCGAACCCATACTCCCAGAAGCAATGCAACTCGTATGTACAAGACGCCTTAATCCACTTGGCCATCACGACCGGACAAAATGAGGTGATAGCCGAGGCTATTTGAACAACCCCACTGCCGGCACTCGGATAGTAATCTTGGGCATAGCATTTTACCAAATCACCTCATTCTTTGGGGCACACGTGAGGAACACAAATGCGAACAAGCCTGAATGGTCCCCAGGACAATATGCAACTGAAAACTCACACCCCAGAAGTGACTCGAACCCATACTCCCAGAAGCAACGCAAGTGGTATGTACAAGACGCCTTAATCCACTTGACCATCACGACCGGACAAAATGAGGTGATAGCCGAGGCTATTTGAACCACCCCACCGCCGGCACTCGGATAGTAATCTTGGGAATAGCATTTTACCAAATCACCTCATTGTTTGGGGCACACGTGAGGAACACAAATGCGAACAAGCCTGAATGGTCCCCAGGACAATATGCAACCGAAAACCCACACCCCAGAAGTGACTCCAACCCATACTCCCAGAAGCAACGCAACCGGTATGTACAAGACGCCTTAATCCACTTGACCATCACGACCGGACAAAATGAGGTGATAGCCGAGGCTATTTGAACCACCCCACCACCGGCACTCGGATAGTAATCTTGGGCATAGCATTTTACCAAATCACCTCATTCTTTGGGGCACACGTGAGGAACATAAATGCGAACAAGCCTGAATGGTCCCCAGGACAATATGCAACTGAAAACTCACACCCCAGAAGTGACTCGAACCCATACTCCCAGAAGCAATGCAACTGGTATGTACAAGATGCCTTAATCCACTTGATCATCACGACCGGACAAAATGAGGTGATAGCCGAGGCTATTTGAACCACCCCACCGCCGGCACTCGGATAGTAATCATGGGCATAGCATTTTACCAAATCACCTCATTCTTTGGGGCACATGTGAGGAACACAAATGCGAACAAGCCTGAATGGTCCCCAGGACAATATGCAACTGAAAACTCACACCCCAGAAGTGACTCGAACCCATACTCCCAGAAGCAATGCAACTCGTATGTACAAGACGCCTTAATCCACTAGGCCATCACGACCGGACAAAATGAGGTGATAGCCGAGGCTATTTGAACAACCCCACTGCCGGCACTCGGATAGTAATCTTGGGCATAGCATTTTACCAAATCACCTCATTCTTTGGGGCACACGTGAGGAACACAAATGCGAACAAGCCTGAATGGTCCCCAGGACAATATGCAACTGAAAACTCACACCCCAGAAGTGACTCGAACCCATACTCCCAGAAGCAACGCAAGTGGTATGTACAAGACGCCTTAATCCACTTGACCATCACGACCGGACAAAATGAGGTGATAGCCGAGGCTATTTGAACCACCCCACCGCCGGCACTCGGATAGTAATCTTGGGCATAGCATTTTACCAAATCACCTCATTGTTTGGGGCACACGTGAGGAACACAAATGCGAACAAGCCTGAATGGTCCCCAGGACAATATGCAACCTGAAAACCCACACCCCAGAAGTGACTCCAACCCATACTCCCAGAAGCAACGCAACCGGTATGTACAAGACGCCTTAATCCACTTGACCATCACGACCGGACAAAATGAGGTGATAGCCGAGGCTATTTGAACCACCCCACCACCGGCACTCGGATAGTAATCATGGGCATAGCATTTTACCAAATCACCTCATTCTTTGGGGCACACGTGAGGAACACAAATGCGAACAAGCCTGAATAGTCCCCAGGACAATATGCAACTGAAAACTCACACCCCAGAAGTGACTCGAACCCATACTCCCAGAAGCAATGCAACTGGTATGTACAAGATGCCTTAATCCACTTGATCATCACGACCGGACAAAATGAGGTGATAGCCGAGGCTATTTGAACCACCCCACCGCCGGCACTCGGATAGTAATCATGGGCATAGCATTTTACCAAATCACCTCATTCTTTGGGGCACATGTGAGGAACACAAATGCGAACAAGCCTGAATGGTCCCCAGGACAATATGCAACTGAAAACTCACACCCCAGAAGTGACTCGAACCCATACTCCCAGAAGCAATGCAACTCGGTATGTACAAGACGCCTTAATCCACTAGGCCATCACGACCGGACAAAATGAGGTGATAGCCGAGGCTATTTGAACAACCCCACTGCCGGCACTCGGATAGTAATCTTGGGCATAGCATTTTACCAAATCACCTCATTCTTTGGGGCACACGTGAGGAACACAAATGCGAACAAGCCTGAATGGTCCCCAGGACAATATGCAACTGAAAACTCACACCCCAGAAGTGACTCGAACCCATACTCCCAGAAGCAACGCAACTGGTATGTACAAGACGCCTTAATCCACTTGACCATCACGACCGGACAAAATGAGGTGATAGCCGAGGCTATTTGAACCACCCCACCGCCGGCACTCGGATAGTAATCTTGGGCATAGCATTTTACCAAATCACCTCATTGTTTGGGGCACACGTGAGGAACACAAATGCGAACAAGCCTGAATGGTCCCCAGGACAATATGCAACTGAAAACTCACACCCCAGAAGTGACTCGAACCCATACTCCCAGAAGCAACGCAACCGGTATGTACAAGACGCCTTAATCCACTTGACCATCACGACCGGACAAAATGAGGTGATAGCCGAGGCTATTTGAACCACCCCACCACCGGCACTCGGATAGTAATCTTAGGCATAGCATTTTACCAAATCACCTCATTCTTTGGGGCACACGTGAGGAACACAAATGCGAACAAGCCTGAATGGTCCCCAGGACAATATGCAACTGAAAACTCACACCCCAGAAGTGACTCGAACCCATACTCCCAGAAGCAATGCAACTGGTATGTACAAGATGCCTTAATCCACTTGATCATCACGACCGGACAAAATGAGGTGATAGCCGAGGCTATTTGAACCACCCCACCGCCGGCACTCGGATAGTAATCATGGGCATAGCATTTTACCAAATCACCTCATTCTTTGGAGCACACGTGAGGAACACAAATGCGAACAAGCCTGAATAGGTCCCCAGGACAATATGCAACTGAAAACTCACACCCCAGAAGTGACTCGAACCCATACTCCCAGAAGCAATGCAACTGGTATGTACAAGACTGCCTTAATCCACTTGATCATCACGACCGGACAAAATGAGGTGATAGCCGAGGCTATTTGAACCACCCCACCGCCGGCACTCGGATAGTAATCATGGGCATAGCATTTTACCAAATCACCTCATTCTTTGGGGCACACGTGAGGAACACAAATGCGAACAAGCCTGAATGGTCCCCAGGACAATATGCAACTGAAAACTCACACCCCAGAAGTGACTCGAACCCATACTCCCAGAAGCAATGCAACTCGGTATGTACAAGACGCCTTAATCCACTTGGCCATCACGACCGGACAAAATGAGGTGATAGCCGAGGCTATTTGAACAACCCCACTGCCGGCACTCGGATAGTAATCTTGGGCATAGCATTTTACCAAATCACCTCATTCTTTGGGGCACACGTGAGGAACACAAATGCGAACAAGCCTGAATGGTCCCCAGGACAATATGCAACTGAAAACTCACACCCCAGAAGTGACTCGAACCCATACTCCCAGAAGCAACGCAACTGGTATGTACAAGACGCCTTAATCCACTTGACCATCACGACCGGACAAAATGAGGTGATAGCCGAGGCTATTTGAACCACCCCACCGCCGGCACTCGGATAGTAATCTTGGGCATAGCATTTTACCAAATCACCTCATTGTTTGGGGCACACGTGAGGAACACAAATGCGAACAAGCCTGAATGGTCCCCAGGACAATATGCAACTGAAAACCCACACCCCAGAAGTGACTCGAACCCATACTCCCAGAAGCAACGCAACTGGTATGTACAAGACGCCTTAATCCACTTGACCATCACGACCGGACAAAATGAGGTGATAGCCGAGGCTATTTGAACCACCCCACCGCCGGCACTCGGATAGTAATCTTGGGCATAGCATTTTACCAAATCACCTCATTCTTTGGGGCACACGTGAGGAACACAAATGCGAACAAGCCTGAATGGTCCCCAGGACAATATGCAACTGAAAACTCACACCCCAGAAGTGACTCGAACCCATACTCCCAGAAGCAACTGCAACTGGTATGTACAAGATGCCTTAATCCACTTGATCATCACGACCGGACAAAATGAGGTGATAGCCGAGGCTATTTGAACCACCCACCGCCGGCACTCGGATAGTAATCATGGGCATAGCATTTTACCAAATCACCTCATTCTTTGGGGCACACGTGAGGAACACAAATGCGAACAAGCCTGAATAGGTCCCCAGGACAATATGCAACTGAAAACTCACACCCCAGAAGTGACTCGAACCCATACTCCCAGAAGCAATGCAACTGGTATGTAGAAGATGCCTTAATCCACTTGATCATCACGACCGGACAAAATGAGGTGATAGCCGAGGCTATTTGAACCACCCCACCGCCGGCACTCGGATAGTAATCATGGGCATAGCATTTTACCAAATCACCTCATTCTTTGGGGCACACGTGAGGAACACAAATGCGAACAAGCCTGAATGGTCCCCAGGACAATATGCAACTGAAAACTCACACCCCAGAAGTGACTCGAACCCATACTCCCAGAAGCAATGCAACTCGGTATGTACAAGACGCCTTAATCCACTTGGCCATCACGACCGGACAAAATGAGGTG
This sequence comes from Procambarus clarkii, assembly GCF_040958095.1. Taxonomy (NCBI): domain Eukaryota; kingdom Metazoa; phylum Arthropoda; class Malacostraca; order Decapoda; family Cambaridae; genus Procambarus; species Procambarus clarkii. Next base: position 53,203,754 of record NC_091158.1, read on the forward strand.
ATAGCCGAGGCTATTTGAACCACCCCACTGCCGGCACTCAGATAGTAATCTTGGGCATAGCATTTTACCAAATCACCTCATTCTTTGGGGCACACGTGAGGAACACAAATGCGAACAAGCCTGAATGGTCCCCAGGACAATATGCAACTGAAAACTCACACCCCAGAAGTGACTCGAACCCATACTCCCAGAAGCAACGCAACTGGTATGTACAAGACGCCTTAATCCACTTGACCATCACGACCGGACAAAATGAGGTGATAGCCGAGGCTATTTGAACCACCCCACTGCCGGCACTCGGATAGTAATCTTGGGCATAGCATTTTACCAAATTACCTCATTCTTTGGGGCACACGTGAGGAACACAAATGCGAACAAGCTTGAATGGTCCCCAGGACAATATGCAACTGAAAACCCACACCCCAGAAGTGACTCCGAACCCATACTCCCAGAAGCAACGCAACCGGTATGTACAAGACGCCTTAATCCACTTGACCATCACGACCGGACAAAATGAGGTGATAGCCGAGGCTATTTGAACCACCCCACCACCGGCACTCGGATAGTAATCATGGGCATAGCATTTTACCAAATCACCTCATTCTTTGGGGCACACGTGAGGAACACAAATGCGAACAAGCCTGAATAGGTCCCCAGGACAATATGCAACTGAAAACTCACACCCCAGAAGTGACTCGAACCCATACTCCCAGAAGCAATGCAACTGGTATGTACAAGATGCCTTAATCCACTTGATCATCACGACCGGACAAAATGAGGTGATAGCCGAGGCTATTTGAACCACCCCACCGCCGGCACTCGGATAGTAATCATGGGCATAGCATTTTACCAAATCACCTCATTCTTTGGGGCACATGTGAGGAACACAAATGCGAACAAGCCTGAATGGTCCCCAGGACAATATGCAACTGAAAACTCACACCCCAGAAGTGACTCGAACCCATACTCCCAGAAGCAATGCAACTCGTATGTACAAGACGCCTTAATCCACTAGGCCATCACGACCGGACAAAATGAGGTGATAGCCGAGGCTATTTGAACAACCCCACTGCCGGCACTCGGATAGTAATCTTGGGCATAGCATTTTACCAAATCACCTCATTCTTTGGGGCACACGTGAGGAACACAAATGCGAACAAGCCTGAATGGTCCCCAGGACAATATGCAACTGAAAACTCACACCCCAGAAGCAACGCAACTGGTATGTACAAGACGCCTTAATCCACTTGACCATCACGACCGGACAAAATGAGGTGATAGCCGAGGCTATTTGAACCACCCCACCGCCGGCACTCGGATAGTAATCTTGGGCATAGCATTTTACCAAATCACCTCATTGTTTTGGGGCACACGTGAGGAACACAAATGCGAACAAGCCTGAATGGTCCCCAGGACAATATGCAACTGAAAACCCACACCCCAGAAGTGACTCCAACCCATACTCCCAGAAGCAACGCAACCGGTATGTACAAGACGCCTTAATCCACTTGACCATCACGACCGGACAAAATGAGGTGATAGCCGAGGCTATTTGAACCACCCCACCACCGGCACTCGGATAGTAATCTTAGGCATAGCATTTTACCAAATCACCTCATTCTTTGGGGCACACGTGAGGAACACAAATGCGAACAAGCCTGAATGGTCCCCAGGACAATATGCAACTGAAAACTCACACCCCAGAAGTGACTCGAACCCATACTCCCAGAAGCAATGCAACTGGTATGTACAAGATGCCTTAATCCACTTGATCATCACGACCGGACAAAATGAGGTGATAGCCGAGGCTATTTGAACCAACCCACCGCCGGCACTCGGATAGTAATCATGGGCATAGCATTTTACCAAATCACCTCATTCTTTGGAGCACACGTGAGGAACACAAATGCGAACAAGCCTGAATAGTCCCCAGGACAATATGCAACTGAAAACTCACACCCCAGAAGTGACTCGAACCCATACTCCCAGAAGCAATGCAACTGGTATGTAGAAGATGCCTTAATCCACTTGATCATCACGACCGGACAAAATGAGGTGATAGCCGAGGCTATTTGAACCACCCCACCGCCGGCACTCGGATAGTAATCATGGGCATAGCATTTTACCAAATCACCTCATTCTTTGGGGCACACGTGAGGAACACAAATGCGAACAAGCCTGAATGGTCCCCAGGACAATATGCAACTGAAAACTCACACCCCAGAAGTGACTCGAACCCATACTCCCAGAAGCAATGCAACTCGTATGTACAAGACGCCTTAATCCACTTGCCATCACGACCGGACAAAATGAGGTGATAGCCGAGGCTATTTGAACAACCCCACTGCCGGCACTCGGATAGTAATCTTGGGCATAGCATTTTACCAAATCACCTCATTCTTTGGGGCACACGTGAGGAACACAAATGCGAACAAGCCTGAATGGTCCCCAGGACAATATGCAACTGAAAACTCACACCCCAGAAGTGACTCGAACCCATACTCCCAGAAGCAACGCAAGTGGTATGTACAAGACGCCTTAATCCACTTGACCATCACGACCGGACAAAATGAGGTGATAGCCGAGGCTATTTGAACCACCCCACCGCCGGCACTCGGATAGTAATCTTGGGAATAGCATTTTACCAAATCACCTCATTGTTTGGGGCACACGTGAGGAACACAAATGCGAACAAGCCTGAATGGTCCCCAGGACAATATGCAACCGAAAACCCACACCCCAGAAGTGACTCCAACCCATACTCCCAGAAGCAACGCAACCGGTATGTACAAGACGCCTTAATCCACTTGACCATCACGACCGGACAAAATGAGGTGATAGCCGAGGCTATTTGAACCACCCCACCACCGGCACTCGGATAGTAATCATGGGCATAGCATTTTACCAAATCACCTCATTCTTTGGGGCACACGTGAGGAACACAAATGCGAACAAGCCTGAATAGTCCCCAGGACAATATGCAACTGAAAACTCACACCCCAGAAGTGACTCGAACCCATACTCCCAGAAGCAATGCAACTGGTATGTACAAGATGCCTTAATCCACTTGATCATCACGACCGGACAAAATGAGGTGATAGCCGAGGCTATTTGAACCACCCCACCGCCGGCACTCGGATAGTAATCATGGGCATAGCATTTTACCAAATCACCTCATTCTTTGGGGCACATGTGAGGAACACAAATGCGAACAAGCCTGAATGGTCCCCAGGACAATATGCAACTGAAAACTCACACCCCAGAAGTGACTCGAACCCATACTCCCAGAAGCAATGCAACTCGGTATGTACAAGACGCCTTAATCCACTAGGCCATCACGACCGGACAAAATGAGGTGATAGCCGAGGCTATTTGAACAACCCCACTGCCGGCACTCGGATAGTAATCTTGGGCATAGCATTTTACCAAATCACCTCATTCTTTGGGGCACACGTGAGGAACACAAATGCGAACAAGCCTGAATGGTCCCCAGGACAATATGCAACTGAAAACTCACACCCCAGAAGTGACTCGAACCCATACTCCCAGAAGCAACGCAACTGGTATGTACAAGACGCCTTAATCCACTTGACCATCACGACCGGACAAAATGAGGTGATAGCCGAGGCTATTTGAACCACCCCACCGCCGGCACTCGGATAGTAATCTTGGGCATAGCATTTTACCAAATCACCTCATTGTTTGGGGCACACGTGAGGAACACAAATGCGAACAAGCCTGAATGGTCCCCAGGACAATATGCAACTGAAAACCCACACCCCAGAAGTGACTCCAACCCATACTCCCAGAAGCAACGCAACCGGTATGTACAAGACGCCTTAATCCACTTGACCATCACGACCGGACAAAATGAGGTGATAGCCGAGGCTATTTGAACCACCCCACCACCGGCACTCGGATAGTAATCTTAGGCATAGCATTTTACCAAATCACCTCATTCTTTGGGGCACACGTGAGGAACACAAATGCGAACAAGCCTGAATGGTCCCCAGGACAATATGCAACTGAAAACTCACACCCCAGAAGTGACTCGAACCCATACTCCCAGAAGCAATGCAACTGGTATGTACAAGATGCCTTAATCCACTTGATCATCACGACCGGACAAAATGAGGTGATAGCCGAGGCTATTTGAACCAACCCACCGCCGGCACTCGGATAGTAATCATGGGCATAGCATTTTACCAAATCACCTCATTCTTTGGAGCACACGTGAGGAACACAAATGCGAACAAGCCTGAATAGTCCCCAGGACAATATGCAACTGAAAACTCACACCCCAGAAGTGACTCGAACCCATACTCCCAGAAGCAATGCAACTGGTATGTAGAAGATGCCTTAATCCACTTGATCATCACGACCGGACAAAATGAGGTGATAGCCGAGGCTATTTGAACCACCCCACCGCCGGCACTCGGATAGTAATCATGGGCATAGCATTTTACCAAATCACCTCATTCTTTGGGGCACACGTGAGGAACACAAATGCGAACAAGCCTGAATGGTCCCCAGGACAATATGCAACTGAAAACTCACACCCCAGAAGTGACTCGAACCCATACTCCCAGAAGCAATGCAACTCGGTATGTACAAGACGCCTTAATCCACTTGGCCATCACGACCGGACAAAATGAGGTGATAGCCGAGGCTATTTGAACAACCCCACTGCCGGCACTCGGATAGTAATCTTGGGCATAGCATTTTACCAAATCACCTCATTCTTTGGGGCACACGTGAGGAACACAAATGCGAACAAGCCTGAATGGTCCCCAGGACAATATGCAACTGAAAACTCACACCCCAGAAGTGACTCGAACCCATACTCCCAGAAGCAACGCAACTGGTATGTACAAGACGCCTTAATCCACTTGACCATCACGACCGGACAAAATGAGGTGATAGCCGAGGCTATTTGAACCACCCCACCGCCGGCACTCGGATAGTAATCTTGGGCATAGCATTTTACCAAATCACCTCATTCTTTGGGGCACACGTGAGGAACACAAATGCGAACAAGCCTGAATGGTCCCCAGGACAATATGCAACTGAAAACCTCACACCCCAGAAGTGACTCGAACCCATACTCCCAGAAGCAACGCAACCTGGTATGTACAAGACGCCTTAATCCACTTGACCATCACGACCGGACAAAATGAGGTGATAGCCGAGGCTATTTGAACCACCCCACCGCCGGCACTCGGATAGTAATCTTGGGCATAGCATTTTACCAAATCACCTCATTCTTTGGGGCACACGTGAGGAACACAAATGCGAACAAGCCTGAATGGTCCCCAGGACAATATGCAACTGAAAACTCACACCCCAGAAGTGACTCGAACCCATACTCCCAGAAGCAATGCAACTGGTATGTACAAGATGCCTTAATCCACTTGATCCATCACGACCGGACAAAATGAGGTGATAGCCGAGGCTATTTGAACCACCCCACCGCCGGCACTCGGATAGTAATCATGGGCATAGCATTTTACCAAATCACCTCATTCTTTGGGGCACACGTGAGGAACACAAATGCGAACAAGCCTGAATAGGTCCCCAGGACAATATGCAACTGAAAACTCACACCCCAGAAGTGACTCGAACCCATACTCCCAGAAGCAACTGCAACTGGTATGTACAAGATGCCTTAATCCACTTGATCCATCACGACCGGACAAAATGAGGTGATAGCCGAGGCTATTTGAACCACCCCACCGCCGGCACTCGGATAGTAATCATGGGCATAGCATTTTACCAAATCACCTCATTCTTTGGGGCACACGTGAGGAACACAAATGCGAACAAGCCTGAATGGTCCCCAGGACAATATGCAACTGAAAACTCACACCCCAGAAGTGACTCGAACCCATACTCCCAGAAGCAATGCAACTCGGTATGTACAAGACGCCTTAATCCACTTGGCCATCACGACCGGACAAAATGAGGTGATAGCCGAGGCTATTTGAACCACCCCACTGCCGGCACTCAGGATAGTAATCTTGGGCATAGCATTTTACCAAATCACCTCATTCTTTGGGGCACACGTGAGGAACACAAATGCGAACAAGCCTGAATGGTCCCCAGGACAATATGCAACTGAAAACTCACACCCCAGAAGTGACTCGAACCCATACGCCCAGAAGCAACGCAACTGGTATGTACAAGACGCCTTAATCCACTTGACCATCACGACCGGACAAAATGAGGTGATAGCCGAGGCTATTTGAACCACCCCACTGCCGGCACTCGGATAGTAATCTTGGGCATAGCATTTTACCAAATTACCTCATTCTTTGGGGCACACGTGAGGAACACAAATGCGAGCAAGCTTGAATGGTCCCCAGGACAATATGCAACCGAAAACCCACACCCCAGAAGTGACTCCAACCCATACTCCCAGAAGCAACGCAACCGGTATGTACAAGACGCCTTAATCCACTTGACCATCACGACCGGACAAAATGAGGTGATAGCCGAGGCTATTTGAACCACCCCACCACCGGCACTCGGATAGTAATCATGGGCATAGCATTTTACCAAATCACCTCATTCTTTGGGGCACACGTGAGGAACACAAATGCGAACAAGCCTGAATAGTCCCCAGGACAATATGCAACTGAAAACTCACACCCCAGAAGTGACTCGAACCCATACTCCCAGAAGCAATGCAACTGGTATGTACAAGATGCCTTAATCCACTTGATCATCACGACCGGACAAAATGAGGTGATAGCCGAGGCTATTTGAACCACCCCACCGCCGGCACTCGGATAGTAATCATGGGCATAGCATTTTACCAAATCACCTCATTCTTTGGGGCACATGTGAGGAACACAAATGCGAACAAGCCTGAATGGTCCCCAGGACAATATGCAACTGAAAACTCACACCCCAGAAGTGACTCGAACCCATACTCCCAGAAGCAATGCAACTCGTATGTACAAGACGCCTTAATCCACTAGGCCATCACGACCGGACAAAATGAGGTGATAGCCGAGGCTATTTGAACAACCCCACTGCCGGCACTCGGATAGTAATCTTGGGCATAGCATTTTACCAAATCACCTCATTCTTTGGGGCACACGTGAGGAACACAAATGCGAACAAGCCTGAATGGTCCCCAGGACAATATGCAACTGAAAACTCACACCCCAGAAGTGACTCGAACCCATACTCCCAGAAGCAACGCAACTGGTATGTACAAGACGCCTTAATCCACTTGACCATCACGACCGGACAAAATGAGGTGATAGCCGAGGCTATTTGAACCACCCCACCGCCGGCACTCGGATAGTAATCTTGGGCATAGCATTTTACCAAATCACCTCATTGTTTGGGGCACACGTGAGGAACACAAATGCGAACAAGCCTGAATGGTCCCCAGGACAATATGCAACTGAAAACCCACACCCCAGAAGTGACTCCAACCCATACTCCCAGAAGCAACGCAACCGGTATGTACAAGACGCCTTAATCCACTTGACCATCACGACCGGACAAAATGAGGTGATAGCCGAGGCTATTTGAACCACCCCACCACCGGCACTCGGATAGTAATCTTAGGCATAGCATTTTACCAAATCACCTCATTCTTTGGGGCACACGTGAGGAACACAAATGCGAACAAGCCTGAATGGTCCCCAGGACAATATGCAACTGAAAACTCACACCCCAGAAGTGACTCGAACCCATACTCCCAGAAGCAATGCAACTGGTATGTACAAGATGCCTTAATCCACTTGATCATCACGACCGGACAAAATGAGGTGATAGCCGAGGCTATTTGAACCAACCCACCGCCGGCACTCGGATAGTAATCATGGGCATAGCATTTTACCAAATCACCTCATTCTTTGGAGCACACGTGAGGAACACAAATGCGAACAAGCCTGAATAGTCCCCAGGACAATATGCAACTGAAAACTCACACCCCAGAAGTGACTCGAACCCATACTCCCAGAAGCAATGCAACTGGTATGTAGAAGATGCCTTAATCCACTTGATCATCACGACCGGACAAAATGAGGTGATAGCCGAGGCTATTTGAACCACCCCACCGCCGGCACTCGGATAGTAATCATGGGCATAGCATTTTACCAAATCACCTCATTCTTTGGGGCACACGTGAGGAACACAAATGCGAACAAGCCTGAATGGTCCCCAGGACAATATGCAACTGAAAACTCACACCCCAGAAGTGACTCGAACCCATACTCCCAGAAGCAATGCAACTCGTATGTACAAGACGCCTTAATCCACTTGGCCATCACGACCGGACAAAATGAGGTGATAGCCGAGGCTATTTGAACAACCCCACTGCCGGCACTCGGATAGTAATCTTGGGCATAGCATTTTACCAAATCACCTCATTCTTTGGGGCACACGTGAGGAACACAAATGCGAACAAGCCTGAATGGTCCCCAGGACAATATGCAACTGAAAACTCACACCCCAGAAGTGACTCGAACCCATACTCCCAGAAGCAACGCAACTGGTATGTACAAGACGCCTTAATCCACTTGACCATCACGACCGGACAAAATGAGGTGATAGCCGAGGCTATTTGAACCACCCCACCGCCGGCACTCGGATAGTAATCTTGGGCATAGCATTTTACCAAATCACCTCATTGTTTGGGGCACACGTGAGGAACACAAATGCGAACAAGCCTGAATGGTCCCCAGGACAATATGCAACTGAAAACCCACACCCCAGAAGTGACTCCGAACCCATACTCCCAGAAGCAACGCAACCGGTATGTACAAGACGCCTTAATCCACTTGACCATCACGACCGGACAAAATGAGGTGATAGCCGAGGCTATTTGAACCACCCCACCACCGGCACTCGGATAGTAATCTTGGGCATAGCATTTTACCAAATCACCTCATTCTTTGGGGCACACGTGAGGAACACAAATGCGAACAAGCCTGAATGGTCCCCAGGACAATATGCAACTGAAAACTCACACCCCAGAAGTGACTCGAACCCATACTCCCAGAAGCAATGCAACTGGTATGTACAAGATGCCTTAATCCACTTGATCATCACGACCGGACAAAATGAGGTGATAGCCGAGGCTATTTGAACCAACCCACCGCCGGCACTCGGATAGTAATCATGGGCATAGCATTTTACCAAATCACCTCATTCTTTGGGGCACACGTGAGGAACACAAATGCGAACAAGCCTGAATAGTCCCCAGGACAATATGCAACTGAAAACTCACACCCCAGAAGTGACTCGAACCCATACTCCCAGAAGCAATGCAACTGGTATGTAGAAGATGCCTTAATCCACTTGATCATCACGACCGGACAAAATGAGGTGATAGCCGAGGCTATTTGAACCACCCCACCGCCGGCACTCGGATAGTAATCATGGGCATAGCATTTTACCAAATCACCTCATTCTTTGGGGCACACGTGAGGAACACAAATGCGAACAAGCCTGAATGGTCCCCAGGACAATATGCAACTGAAAACTCACACCCCAGAAGTGACTCGAACCCATACTCCCAGAAGCAATGCAACTCGTATGTACAAGACGCCTTAATCCACTTGGCCATCACGACCGGACAAAATGAGGTGATAGCCGAGGCTATTTGAACAACCCCACTGCCGGCACTCAGAGAGTAATCTTGGGCATAGCATTTTACCAAATCACCTCATTCTTTGGGGCACACGTGAGGAACACAAATGCGAACAAGCCTGAATGGTCCCCAGGACAATATGCAACTGAAAACTCACACCCCAGAAGTGACTCGAACCCATACGCCCAGAAGCAACGCAACTGGTATGTACAAGACGCCTTAATCCACTTGACCATCACGACCGGACAAAATGAGGTGATAGCCGAGGCTATTTGAACCACCCCACTGCCGGCACTCGGATAGTAATCTTGGGCATAGCATTTTACCAAATTACCTCATTCTTTGGGGCACACGTGAGGAACACAAATGCGAGCAAGCTTGAATGGTCCCCAGGACAATATGCAACTGAAAACTCACACCCCAGAAGTGACTCGAACCCATACTCCCAGAAGCAACGCAACTGGCATGTACAAGACGCCTTAATCCACTTGACCATCACGACCGGACAAAATGAGGTGATAGCCGAGGCTATTTGAACCACCCCACCGCCGGCACTCGGATAGTAATCTTGGGCATAGCATTTTACCAAATCACCTCATTCTTTGGGGCACACGTGAGGAACACAAATGCGAACAAGCCTGAATGGTCCCCAGGACAATATGCAACTGAAAACTCACACCCCAGAAGTGACTCGAACCCATACTCCCAGAAGCAACGCAACTGGTATGTACAAGACGCCTTAATCCACTTGACCATCACGACCGGACAAAATGAGGTGATAGCCGAGGCTATTTGAACCACCCCACCGCCGGCACTCAGATAGTAATCTTGGGCATAGCATTTTACCAAATCACCTCATTGTTTGGGGCACACGTGAGGAACACAAATGCGAACAAGCCTGAATGGTCCCCAGGACAATATGCAACTGAAAACTCACACCCCAGAAGTGACTCGAACCCATACTCCCAGAAGCAACGCAACCGGTATGTACAAGACGCCTTAATCCACTTGACCATCACGACCGGACAAAATGAGGTGATAGCCGAGGCTATTTGAACCACCCCACCGCCGGCACTCGGATAGTAATCTTGGGCATAGCATTTTACCAAATCACCTCATTCTTTGGGGCACACGTGAGGAACACAAATGCGAACAAGCCTGAATGGTCCCCAGGACAATATGCAACTGAAAACTCACACCCCAGAAGTGACTCGAACCCATACTCCCAGAAGCAATGCAACTGGTATGTACAAGATGCCTTAATCCACTTGATCATCAAGACCGGACAAAATGAGGTGATAGCCGAGGCTATTTGAACCACCCCATCGCCGGCACTCGGATAGTAATCTTGGGCATAGCATTTTACCAAATCACCTCATTCTTTGGGGCACACGTGAGGAACACAAATGCGAACAAGCCTGAATGGTCCCCAGGACAATATGCAACTGAAAACTCACACCCCAGAAGTGACTCGAACCCATACTCCCAGAAGCAATGCAACTGGTATGTACAAGATGCCTTAATCCACTTGATCATCACGACCGGACAAAATGAGGTGATAGCCGAGGCTATTTGAACCACCCCACCGCCGGCACTCAGATAGTAATCATGGGCATAGCATTTTACCAAATCACCTCATTCTTTGGGGCACACGTGAGGAACACAAATGCGAACAAGCCTGAATAGTCCCCAGGACAATATGCAACTGAAAACTCACACCCCAGAAGTGACTCGAACCCATACTCCCAGAAGCAATGCAACTGGTATGTACAAGATGCCTTAATCCACTTGATCATCACGACCGGACAAAATGAGGTGATAGCCGAGGCTATTTGAACCACCCCACCGCCGGCACTCGGATAGTAATCATGGGCATAGCATTTTACCAAATCACCTCATTCTTTGGGGCACACGTGAGGAACACAAATGCGAACAAGCCTGAATGGTCCCCAGGACAATATGCAACTGAAAACTCACACCCCAGAAGTGACTCGAACCCATACTCCCAGAAGCAATGCAACTCGTATGTACAAGACGCCTTAATCCACTTGGCCATCACGACCGGACAAAATGAGGTGATAGCCGAGGCTATTTGAACAACCCCACTGCCGGCACTCGGATAGTAATCTTGGGCATAGCATTTTACCAAATCACCTCATTCTTTGGGGCACACGTGAGGAACACAAATGCGAACAAGCCTGAATGGTCCCCAGGACAATATGCAACTGAAAACTCGCACCCCAGAAGTGACTCGAACCCATACTCCCAGAAGCAACGCAACTGGTATGTACAAGACTCCTTAATCCACTTGACCATCACGACCGGACAAAATGAGGTGATAGCCGAGGCTATTTGAACCACCCCACTGCCGGCACTCGGATAGTAATCTTGGGCATAGCATTTTACCAAATTACCTCATTCTTTGGGGCACACGTGAGGAACACAAATGCGAGCAAGCTTGAATGGTCCCCAGGACAATATGCAATTGAAAACTCACACCCCAGAAGTGACTCGAACCCATACTCCCAGAAGCAACGCAACTGGCATGTACAAGACGCCTTAATCCACTTGACCATCACAACCGGACAAAATGAGGTGATAGCCGAGGCTATTTGAACCACCCCACCGCCGGCACTCGGATAGTAATCTTGGGCATAGCATTTTACCAAATCACCTCATTCTTTGGGGCACACGTGACGAACACAAATGCGAACAAGCCTGAATGGTCCCCAGGACAATATGCAACTGAAAACTCACACCCCAGAAGTGACTCGAACCCATACTCCCAGAAGCAACGCAACTGGTATGTACAAGACGCCTTAATCCACTTGACCATCACGACCGGACAAAATGAGGTGATAGCCGAGGCTATTTGAACCACCCCACCGCCGGCACTCAGATAGTAATCTTGGGCATAGCATTTTACCAAATCACCTCATTGTTTGGGGCACACGTGAGGAACACAAATGCGAACAAGCCTGAATGGTCCCCAGGACAATATGCAACTGAAAACTCACACCCCAGAAGTGACTCGAACCCATACTCCCAGAAGCAACGCAACCGGTATGTACAAGACGCCTTAATCCACTTGACCATCACGACCGGACAAAATGAGGTGATAGCCGAGGCTATTTGAACCACCCCACCGCCGGCACTCGGATAGTAATCTTGGGCATAGCATTTTACCAAATCACCTCATTCTTTGGGGTGTAACGGGGGGTTGGGGGAAATAGCTCTATCTTGTCCATTATTCCACCCCCCAGTTAACTAACGAGGCCGGGGGAAACAGCTCTCTCTAGTCCGTTATCCCGTCCCCAGTTAGCCAACTATTCTAGAGCACCTCCAGAGTTCCTAAGGCAACCTCTCTCGTTCAACACCTTGTAACCTAGGTATTTGACTACCTAGGTACTAAGACTACAAGGCGTCGTAACTGGATCAGCTACCCGAAACTCTAGAGAGAACTCTAGAATACAAAATCATTGCCACAAACGTATAAGTGAAAACGAAAGGAAAGAAATGAATAGTGAAGTAATTAGTGAGGGTTTGGGGTGAGAGGGAGAGAGGTGGGAGGGGCGAGAAGGGTCATTAGCTGAAAGTGAGAGTTTAGAGAGGGGTGGAGGGAGAGGTGTAGATAGGTAGAAGTAGAAGAGTAGATAGTAGAAGTAGAAAGTAGATAGTAGAAGACGAAATGCTGCCACCATCCATTCATGATCATTACATACAAGACAAGGAATGGAACTTGTCTGTATCACAAAATTCTCAAAATATGTTATCAAGAGATCATTATTAGTATGGTCCCATCTTTATCATGTACTCATTCTAAACCATGAAACCAGTAACTACAGAGGCTTTCTCACCTCAACTCAAAATCTCTAGGGAACAAAGTTAAAGACAATTTAAATAATAAATTCATAATTATATTTCACATGAAGTATCATAATTTAGCAATTCAATTAAAATGTTCCAGTTTAATATGCAAAGTGAGTCATCATCCAAGAATTCGAGAACCCTACAACTTGACTGCCCCTGATCATCACACAACATATGTAAACACGACCAAGTCACCTTACTGCTCAACTCACCAAGTGTCTCTGCCTATAGCTGGATAGAGAGGGGGGGGGGGTCTGTAGTTGACAGAGACTCCCGCCCTGCCGGCCGACAGCCTTCCTGCTAGGCCGTCTCCTCTGCAATCCTGACTGCCGTTCTGTCTGTTAATGCTCTATGCTCGATAGTTCTCCGAGTATTTATTGGGGAACCTAGTAGCTAACTCCGCCCACAAGTAGATAGCCTCCGGCACTCTACCAAGCCACTCCTTAAACGTCGGCATGTTTGAAGGCTACCCGGCTCCAATTATACGCTTAGCGGAAGCAAGGTGAAATTCTCATGATCTGACCTCAGGTCACTTGGGGTCATTAACGCTTTGAGGTGTGAGATCTCAGGCAGACAACTGGCGCCTCTCCGATCCTTGTCTGTGACTCATGTACTCTATGTATGTATTAACCTAAACCAAACACTTTTACAGTGTTACATCTCCCCTTCTCCCCGAAATAAAGTTTTTGCAACACTGCTAAAGCAAGCTAGCTGTGTGCAACAACTTTATTAACGAAAAAAAAAATACATCCTAGCTAAACAAATATACATCATCCTACTCTAAAAAATGAAATATATAGACAGACGTCCATTGCCTCTGGCTGGGCGACGTCACTGCTTGGTCTTGTAGATAATCCTGTACCACATTTCTTCAACACAACTGCCTCCGTCGCTTCTCCGTCGTTAACGCACAACAACCCTTGGTCAACCCAAAAGCCGTTACTACTTGAACTGCCCACAGGACCGTGGAATTCGGTTGTCCCAGCTGATCTGTAATTGGCCCTACGTCAGTCACCATGAGAGACGTATATTGGGGTTCTTCACAGCTATAGGGACTACAAGTTTCGAGACCTTCATATAGTTGCCAACAGTAGAAATCCCATCCTACTCTTCTTCCTCCCTGTTGCTCCAGCACGCCTCCTTCAGAGAGCTACTTCTGACAGCCACATCAAGTCCGCATGACACAGGAAGAATCACTCAACAGAGCAACATGCTTGTAGGAGGGGCGGCCAGTCAAGGCAAACGATCCTGTCTTGCAATTACGCTCCATGCAATGATGCTGACACCAGCAAGGGACACTAGGTATCATGTCTCACTCAGCTTGTCTTATCTTCTCTTCTTTCTTCTCTCTTCTTTCTTCTCTCTTCTTTCTTCTTTCTTCTTCCTTCTTTCTTCTTTCTTCTTTCTTCTCTCTTCTTTCTTCTCTCTTCCTCCTCCCATGGGTCTTAGACAAGCGACCTGGGGTCCATTGGGGGTCTGTCCGTCCTGGGGTCCATCCTGGGTAGACCGATGTTGGTGGGACAGACTGGAGTCGTTGTTGCTCCTCTTCCATCATTACTGGGTCGTCTGGGGTCGTCTGCAGAACGACCTGGGGTCCACTGGGGGTCCGTCCGTCTTGGGGTCCCCTGGGGTCCGTCCGTCCTGGGGTCCACTGGGTAGACCAATGTTGCCCGACCGAGAGGGCTGCATCTTGGGGTCCCCTGGGGTGGTGGTGGTGGTGGTGACCATGACCTCCAGGTAGTGGACTGGTCGTGGTGGTGGTGATAAACGCCCGTGAGTATGGTACACAGCAGCCGTCTCCCTCTTCTGCATATGCGTCGCGCCTCTCCTCTGGCTCCCACCTGTGGATGAACATAAAGGCGACAATACCCGTGTTCCATGCTGTTGTGTGACCCTGTAGTTTGTATAGGGTTTACACAGTCCAGTTATACCGCTCTCCTCCTGGCAACAACTACACTTAAATTTTTTAAAAATAATCCAATTAACTCTGAATGATACTGACTTGGTGGAACATAAGACAGTAACAGAGGAAAGTTAGAGAAGAGAGAATAAGGTCATCACTACTTTTAACTTGTCACAAAAAAAATCAAAACTAATAGACAAAACACTAGCCTAAACTTAACTATACCTTTCCTAATCTTAAGTACATAATTAACCGTTACTCCCACCCTTAACCTACAGCCACCTACGTGACCCAGAGTGTTTCCCTAGCATCTCCGCCGGTTAACAACTCAAAACTGTTGCCACCCCTGTGACCAGACTATCTAACGTCAGGCGTCCCTAGACGTGAGTCAACTGACACACTAGGCCTCCCCCTAGTATGCTGTACAATACCAGTACACCTCGGGTTATTGCGTTCAAATGGAGTAAAACAGTCGATCGCAATAATCTGAGCAGAACCACCACTTAAAACTACACCTGCCACTCCCGACTGACCTGGAGACCAGCGGTGGCTGGGTGTCCCCCTGGGACTTGCGAGGTCACCTGTCACACTCAGCTGACCTGCACTACCAACACCGCTAAGTTCCCAATTCGCCAAATCTTATTACTAACATAAATCACTACACACGCAAGTTCTGGTGAACATTCCCTGAACTACACAAAACTCACAAAATCACTAAACACAACACCAGAGAATCACCATCTCCTAACCTGAAAAAAAGTTCGCTAACTCGCGAATAATAAACACCTGTCAAGATCTCCCTGATAGCGCCTGAGCGGCAAAAAGACACGTGGGACTGAACAATGTTAAAAGAACACCAACTACCTACAACATTGTTCAACACCGCTGCCATCATTGTAACGGGGGGTTGGGGGAAATAGCTCTATCTTGTCCATTATTCCACCCCCCAGTTAACTAACGAGGCCGGGGGAAACAGCTCTCTCTAGTCCGTTATCCCGTCCCCAGTTAGCCAACTATTCTAGAGCACCTCCAGAGTTCCTAAGGCAACCTCTCTCGTTCAACACCTTGTAACCTAGGTATTTGACTACCTAGGTACTAAGACTACAAGGCGTCGTAACTGGATCAGCTACCCGAAACTCTAGAGAGAACTCTAGAATACAAAATCATTGCCACAAACGTATAAGTGAAAACGAAAGGAAAGAAATGAATAGTGAAGTAATTAGTGAGGGTTTGGGGTGAGAGGGAGAGAGGTGGGAGGGGCGAGAAGGGTCATTAGCTGAAAGTGAGAGTTTAGAGAGGGGTGGAGGGAGAGGTGTAGATAGGTAGAAGTAGAAGAGTAGATAGTAGAAGTAGAAAGTAGATAGTAGAAGACGAAATGCTGCCACCATCCATTCATGATCATTACATACAAGACAAGGAATGGAACTTGTCTGTATCACAAAATTCTCAAAATATGTTATCAAGAGATCATTATTAGTATGGTCCCATCTTTATCATGTACTCATTCTAAACCATGAAACCAGTAACTACAGAGGCTTTCTCACCTCAACTCAAAATCTCTAGGGAACAAAGTTAAAGACAATTTAAATAATAAATTCATAATTATATTTCACATGAAGTATCATAATTTAGCAATTCAATTAAAATGTTCCAGTTTAATATGCAAAGTGAGTCATCATCCAAGAATTCGAGAACCCTACAACTTGACTGCCCCTGATCATCACACAACATATGTAAACACGACCAAGTCACCTTACTGCTCAACTCACCAAGTGTCTCTGCCTATAGCTGGATAGAGAGGGGGGGGGGGTCTGTAGTTGACAGAGACTCCCGCCCTGCCGGCCGACAGCCTTCCTGCTAGGCCGTCTCCTCTGCAATCCTGACTGCCGTTCTGTCTGTTAATGCTCTATGCTCGATAGTTCTCCGAGTATTTATTGGGGAACCTAGTAGCTAACTCCGCCCACAAGTAGATAGCCTCCGGCACTCTACCAAGCCACTCCTTAAACGTCGGCATGTTTGAAGGCTACCCGGCTCCAATTATACGCTTAGCGGAAGCAAGGTGAAATTCTCATGATCTGACCTCAGGTCACTTGGGGTCATTAACGCTTTGAGGTGTGAGATCTCAGGCAGACAACTGGCGCCTCTCCGATCCTTGTCTGTGACTCATGTACTCTATGTATGTATTAACCTAAACCAAACACTTTTACAGTGTTACAGGGGCACACGTGAGGAACACAAATGCGAACAAGCCTGAATGGTCCCCAGGACAATATGCAACTGAATACTCACACCCCAGAAGTGACTCGAACCCATACTCCCAGAAGCAATGCAACTGGTATGTACAAGATGCCTTAATCCACTTGATCATCAAGACCGGACAAAATGAGGTGATAGCCGAGGCTATTTGAACCACCCCATCGCCGGCACTCGGATAGTAATCTTGGGCATAGCATTTTACCAAATCACCTCATTCTTTGGGGCACACGTGAGGAACACAAATGCGAACAAGCCTGAATGGTCCCCAGGACAATATGCAACTGAAAACTCACACCCCAGAAGTGACTCGAACCCATACTCCCAGAAGCAACGCAACCGGTATGTACAAGACGCCTTAATCCACTTGACCATCACGACCGGACAAAATGAGGTGATAGCCGAGGCTATTTGAACCACCCCACCACTGGCACTCGGATAGTAATCTTGGGCATAGCATTTTACCAAATCACCTCATTCTTTGGGGCACACGTGAGGAACACAAATGCGAACAAGCCTGAATGGTCCCCAGGACAATATGCAACTGAAAACTCACACCCCAGAAGTGACTCGAACCCATACTCCCAGAAGCAATGCAACTGGTATGTACAAGATGCCTTAATCCACTTGATCATCACGACCGGACAAAATGAGGGGATAGCCGAGGCTATTTGAACCACCCCACCGCCGGCACTCGGATAGTAATCATGGGTATAGCATTTTACCAAATCACCTCATTCTTTGGGGCACACGTGAGGAACACAAATGCGAACAAGCCTGAATAGTCCCCAGGACAATATGCAACTGAAAACTCACACCCCAGAAGTGACTCGAACCCATACTCCCAGAAGCAATGCAACTGGTATGTACAAGATGCCTTAATCCACTTGATCATCACGACCGGACAAAATGAGGTGATAGCCGAGGCTATTTGAACCACCCCACCGCCGGCACTCGGATAGTAATCATGGGCATAGCATTTTACCAAATCACCTCATTCTTTGGGGCACACGTGAGGAACACAAATGCAAACAAGCCTGAATGGTCCCCAGGACAATATGCAACTGAAAACTCACACCCCAGAAGTGACTCGAACCCATACTCCCAGAAGCAATGCAACTCGTATGTACAAGACGCCTTAATCCACTTGGCCATCACGACCGGACAAAATGAGGTGATAGCCGAGGCTATTTGAACCACCCCACTGCCGGCACTCGGATAGTAATCTTGGGCATAGCATTTTACCAAATTACCTCATTCTTTGGGGCACACGTGAGGAACACAAATGCGAGCAAGCCTGAATGGTCCCCAGGACAATATGCAACTGAAAACTCACACCCCAGAAGTGACTCGAACCCATACTCCCGGAAGCAACGCAACTGGCATGTACAAGACGCCTTAATCCACTTGACCATCACGACCGGACAAAATGAGGTGATAGCCGAGGCTATTTGAACCACCCCACCCCCGGCACTCGGATAGTAATCTTGGGCATAGCATTTTACCAAATCACCTCATTCTTTGGGGCACACGTGAGGAACACAAATGCGAACAAGCCTGAATGGTCCCCAGGACAATATGCAACTGAAAACTCACACCCCAGAAGTGACTCGAACCCATACTCCCAGAAGCAACGCAACTGGTATGTACAAGACGCCTTAATCCACTTGACCATCACGACCGGACAAAATGAGGTGATAGCCGAGGCTATTTGAACCACCCCACCGCCGGCACTCAGATAGTAATCTTGGGCATAGCATTTTACCAAATCACCTCATTGTTTGGGGCACACGTGAGGAACACAAATGCGAACAAGCCTGAATGGTCCCCAGGACAATATGCAACTGAAAACTCACACCCCAGAAGTGACTCGAACCCATACTCCCAGAAGCAACGCAACCGGTATGTACAAGACGCCTTAATCCACTTGACCATCACGACCGGACAAAATGAGGTGATAGCCGAGGCTATTTGAACCACCCCACCGCCGGCACTCGGATAGTAATCTTGGGCATAGCATTTTACCAAATCACCTCATTCTTTGGGGCACACGTGAGGAACACAAATGCGAACAAGCCTGAATGGTCCCCAGGACAATATGCAACTGAAAACTCACACCCCAGAAGTGACTCGAACCCATACTCCCAGAAGCAATGCAACTGGTATGTACAAGATGCCTTAATCCACTTGATCATCAAGACCGGACAAAATGAGTTGATAGCCGAGGCTATTTGAACCACCCCATCGCCGGCACTCGGATAGTAATCTTGGGCATAGCATTTTACCAAATCACCTCATTCTTTGGGGCACACGTGAGGAACACAAATGCGAACAAGCCTGAATGGTCCCCAGGACAATATGCAACTGAAAACTCACACCCCAGAAGTGACTCGAACCCATACTCCCAGAAGCAACGCAACTGGTATGTACAAGACGCCTTAATCCACTTGACCATCACGACTGGACAAAATGAGGTGATAGCCGAGGCTATTTGAACCACCCCACCGCCGGCACTCGGATAGTAATCTTGGGCATAGCATTTTACCAAATCACCTCATTCTTTGGGGCACACGTGAGGAACACAAATGCGAACAAGCCTGAATTTTCCCCAGGACAATATGCAACTGAAAACTCACACCCCAGAAGTGACTCGAACCCATACTCCCAGAAGCAACGCAACTGGTATGTACAAGACGCCTTAATCCACTTGACCATCACGACCGGACAAAATGAGGTGATAGCCGAGGCTATTTGAACCACCCCACCGCCGGCACTCGGATAGTAATCTTGGGCATAGCATTTTACCAAATCACCTCATTCTTTGAGGCACACGTGAGGAACACAAATGCGAACAAGCCTGAATGGTCCCCAGGACAATATGCAACTGAAAACTCACACCCCAGAAGTGACTCGAACCCATACTCCCAGAAGAAACGCAACTGGTATGTACAAGACGCCTTAATCCACTTGACCATCATGACCGGACAAAATGAGGTGACAGCCGAGGCTATTTAAACCACCCCACCGCCGGCACTCGGATAGTAATCTTGGGCATAGCATTTTACCAAATCACCTCATTCTTTGGGGCACACGTGAGGAACACAAGGGAGTATGGGTTCGAGTCACTTCTGGGGTGTGAGTTTTCAGTTGCATATTGTCCTGGGTACTATTCAGGCTTGTTCGCATTTGTGTTCCTCACGTGTGCCTCAAAGAATGAGGTGATTTGGTAAAATGCTATGCCCAAGATTACTATCCGAGTGCCGGCGGTGGGGTGGTTCAAATAGCCTTGGCTATCACCTCATTTTGTCCGGTCGTGATGGTCAAGTGGATTAAGGCGTCTTGTACATACCTGTTGCGTTGCTTCTGGGAGTATGGGTTCGAGTCACTTCTGGGGTGTGAGTTTTCAGTTGCATATTGTCCTGGGGACCATTCAGGCTTGTTCGCATTTGTGTTCCTCACGTGTGCTCCAAAGAATGAGGTGATTTGTTAAATGCTATGCCCAAGATTACTATCCGAGTGCCGGCGGTGGGGTGGTTCAAATAGCCTCGGCTATCACCTCATTTTGTCCGGTCGTGATGGTCAAGTGGATTAAGGCGTCTTGTACATACCAGTTGCGTTGCTTCTGGGAGTATGGGTTCGAGTCACTTCTGGGGTGTGAGTTTTCAGTTGCATATTGTCCTGGGGACCATTCAGGCTTGTTTGCATTTGTGTTCCTCACGTGTGCCCCAAAGAATGAGGTGATTTGGTAAAATGCTATGCCCAAGATTACTATCCGAGTGCCGGCGGTGGGGTGGTTCAAATAGCCTCGGCTATCACCTCATTTTGTCCGGTCGTGATGGTCAAGTGGATTGAGGCGTCTTGTACATACCAGTTGCGTTGCTTCTGGGAGTATGGGTTCGAGTTACTTCTGGGGTGTGAATTTTCAGTTGCATATATCCTGGGGACCATTCAGGCTTGTTTGCATATATATATATATATATATATATGTCGTACCTAGTAGCCAGAACGCACTTCTCAGCTTACTATGCAAGGCCCGATTTGCCTAATAAGCCAAGTTTTCATGAATTAATATATTTTCTCTAATTTTTTTCTCGTGAAATGATAAAGCTACCCATTTCATTATGTATGAGGTCAATTTTTTTTTATTGGAGTTAAAATTAACGTAGATATATGACCAAACCAAACCAACCCTACCTAACCTAACCTAACCTATCTTTATAGGTTAGGTTCGGTTAGGTAGCCGAAAAAGTTAGGTTAGGTTAGTTTAGGTAGGTTAGGTAGTCGAAAAAGCATTAATTCATGAAAACTTGGCTTATTAGGCAAATCGGGCCTTGCATAGTAGGCTGAGAAGTGCGTTCTGGCTACTAGGTACGACATATATATATATATATATATATATATATATATATATATATATATATATATTATTAAATATGACCGAAAAAGTAAGATTAATAATTCTAACACGAATTTTCTCAATCTTTCGTACATTACGCTTCACTGTTGGAGGTAAATCAAAAATCACTTCTCCAAAATTCATTTTTATTTCTAGTCTGACGCGACACGGGCGCGTTTCGTAAAACTTATTACATTTTCAAAGACTTCACAAATACACAACTGATTAGAACTTGCGTTTCTCTGATTTTATATCTACATTTGAGTGAGGTGGGAAGGGTGATGTGGCATTAACACAAGACAGAACAATAGGGGATATTAATAGGGTATTAAAAGTATCAACACAAGACAGAACAGAAACAATGGGTATTGAATAGAAGTGTTTGTAGAAAGCCTATTGGTCCATATTTCTTGATGCTTCTATATTGGAGCGGAGTCTTGAGGTGGGTAGAATATAGTTGTGCAATAATTGGCTGTTGATTGCTGGTGTTGACTTCTTGATGTGTAGTGCCTCGCAAACGTCAAGCCGCCTGCTATCGCTGTATCTATCGATGATTTCTGTGTTGTTTACTAGGATTTCTCTGGCGATGGTTTGGTTATGGGAAGAGATTATATGTTCCTTAATGGAGCCCTGTTGCTTATGCATCGTTAAACGCCTAGAAAGAGATGTTGTTGTCTTGCCTATATACTGGGTTTTTTGGAGCTTACAGTCCCCAAGTGGGCATTTGAAGGCATAAACGACGTTATGCGACGTTTGTGGACTTACTGCGGGGCGCACGGGCCACAGGGATAGGAGCCTCGTTGGACGTAGAATCGCTGTTTACCAACGTACCTGTGGACGAGACAATCGGAATGATAGCCGACAGAGTGTATCGTGATCCAGCCTGTACTCCTCTTGACATGCCAGAAAGTATTCTGAGGAAACTACTCCAAGCTTGTACTAAAGAGGCACCCTTCTTGAGCCCGGATGGGCACATGTATAAGCAAGTAGATGGGGTCGCCATGGGTTCTCCCCTAGGTGTCCTGTTTGCAAACTTCTACATGGGTACCATCGAGCAAAAAGTCTTAGTCGACATGAACTTGAAACCGGCCATATACTGCAGGTATGTTGACGACATTTTTACACAGGTACCTGATGTCAGACATCTGCAGGAGCTGAAGGAGGCATTTGAGCAGAGTTCCGTGCTGCGTTTCACTTACGAGACGGAAAAGGATGGGAAGCTGCCTTTTCTAGATGTAACAGTCATGGAAAAGGGCGGAGGTTTCCACACTGCAGTCTACACTAAGGAAACAAACATAGGAATGTGCCTAAATGCCAACAGCGACTGCCCTGACAGGTACAAGAGGAGTGTTGTTAACGCATACGTCGACCGTGCTCTCAGCCACAGCTCAGAATGGAAGCAAGTCGACGAAGAACTCTGTAGGGTAAGGCAGGTCCTAGTCAATAACGGCTTCTCCAATGGTTTCATCGAAGACATCATAAGAAGGAAAGTGAAAAGCCATGCAACCTCCGAAGAGACAACTAACAAAACACCTATACCCCCTATTAGACTATTTTACAGGAACTTCTTTTCCACAGCTCATAAAACGGAGGAAAGGGTCCTGAAAGATATTGTTAATAGAAACGTTATCCCTACAGACAAAAATCAGAGGATACAACTGACGATTTACTATAAAACCAGAAAAACGGCCACCCTACTCATGAGAAACTCTCCAGACACAAAACAGAACGCTTTAAAAGAGACTAACGTCGTCTATGCCTTCAAATGCCCACTTGGGGACTGTAAGCTCCAAAAAACCCAGTATATAGGCAAGACAACAACATCTCTTTCTAGGCGTTTAACGATGCATAAGCAACAGGGCTCCATTAAGGAACATATAATCTCTTCCCATAACCAAACCATCGCCAGAGAAATCCTAGTAAACAACACAGAAATCATCGATAGATACAGCGATAGCAGGCGGCTTGACGTTTGCGAGGCACTACACATCAAGAAGTCAACACCAGCAATCAACAGCCAATTATTGCACAACTATATTCTACCCACCTCAAGACTCCGCTCCAATATAGAAGCATCAAGAAATATGGACCAATAGGCTTTCTACAAACACTTCTATTCAATACCCATTGTTTCTGTTCTGTCTTGTGTTGATACTTTTAATACCCTATTAATATCCCCTATTGTTCTGTCTTGTGTTAATGCCACATCACCCTTCCCACCTCACTCAAATGTAGATATAAAATCAGAGAAACGCAAGTTCTAATCAGTTGTGTATTTGTGAAGTCTTTGAAAATGTAATAAGTTTTACGAAACGCGCCCATGTCGCGTCAGACTAGAAATAAAAATGAATTTTGGAGAAGTGATTTTTGATTTACCTCCAACAGTGAAGCGTAATGTACGAAAGATTGAGAAAATTCGTGTTAGAATTATTAATCTTACTTTTTCGGTCATATTTAATAATATATGTCTACAGGAAAGACTGCTACCAAAATATACTAATATATATATATATATATATATATATATATATATATATATATATATATATATATATATATATATATATATATATATATATATGTATGTATGTATTGGTGTATACTGGCAGCAGGTTTTCATTCAAACATGTTTCATTGAATATGACCGCATATTCTGTATTTATTATTTTCTGGTTTAGGGCTTCTATCCCTCTAACTATTTTCTTAGCATCAAGGCTTAATTGAAATAGGAGTTCTCCAAAACTCATTTTCGTACTTTTAAGGTGAAGAAAAGAAGTGATTTACTATAGAGTGTATTACACTTATTTATATAATTTGCACAACGTTTCGAACCTCCATGGTTCATTCTCAAGTGAACAGATCTTACAATACTAGTTGATTTTATACCCGCACTGGGTCAGGTGATAATACAATAAAGGTGAAAACATGGGGGGATACATAAGGGATAAATGTGAGGTGAAACATAGAGGCTGCAGAAGGCTTATTGGCCCATACGAGGCAGCTCCTATCTAAACACAAAGATTAATCCAGTGTAATTGGCCTATTATGTTGGACATTGTCTTCTGTGTTGGCATCGATATGTTTTTGTCTTGTCCTTACTCTCATGGTGGGTAGAGTAAATAGTTCCGTGATTTGGGTGTTCATGGTAGGTCGCTCTATTCTTATGTGAATTGCCTCAAGAATTTGTAATCTTCTTGCATCTTGGGTTTTGACTATTGTGCAGGTATTTTTGTTCAACATTTCTCTTGTTAGAGTAATGTCATGGGCTTGTCTCATGTGATTCCTAGGGGCACCAGATTGAAGATGGCATGTCAAACGATTCGTCAGCTTGGTCGACGTCATACCTATGTACTTACATTGAAGGTTACATCCTTCGTGGGGGCAAGTATACAACGCTTGACTGTTGTAGAGGGTTCTCCGTCGGCTTCGGGCTGTTTTTGATAAGGAGTTCGGAAGTCTTCTTGGTTTTGTAGAATATTATCAGGTTTATATTTTGGTTAGGAGTAGTGCTTTTTACTCCTTTACGGATTATTTCTTTCATTATTCTTTCCTCTTTTATATGTTCACTGTGCATGGTTGATTTGTAATATAATTTTATTGGGGGTGTTGTGGTTTCTGTTCTAGGTTCTGAATTATACCAACGGTCCAAGTGTCTTCTTATAGCAGCGTTTATTTCCGCGTTGCTATATCCGTTGTTCACCAATACCTGAGTTACTCTTTCAAACTCTCTACTCACGTTGCTCCATTCAGAGCAGTGGGTAAGCGCTCGACGAATATAAGCATTGAGAACACTGGCTTTGTATCTTTGGGGGCACTCACTTCTACCGTTCAGGCATAATCCTATGTTGGTGGGCTTTGGTTTAGATAAGAATTGACAATTTAGACCAGGAATTGTCAATTCTTATCTAAACCAAAGATGCATCAAAAACGCCTGGAAATCGAAATGCTTCTGGACGATATCCATAAGCTAGAAGACAACAAAAAAGTCATCACCACTGACACACTTCAAGCTGAACTACTTGCAGATGCAGGGAAAAAACGAGGAACATATTCATCTACAATCTTAACCCCACGACTCAAAGAAACAGCGTAACAACTAAAAAATCTGAAAGACGTAACAATAAGAAAAGCCGAGAAAACAGCAGCATATGTATTGATTCCTACCCATGAATATATGAACAAAATTAGCGACATCCTTAGTGACGACTCCAAATTTCAACGAATCACGAGGAACCCCGTAGAAGACCTTAAGCGGAAAGTAAACAAAACAATTACAGCAATCAACGCAAAGAAAGGTAGTGTGCATTTCAATAAACTTCAAGGCGACTATGGCTTAGGATATGCCTACGGCAATGTTAAGACGCATAAACCAGGTAACCCACTACGCCCTATAATCAGCCAAATACCAACCCCAACTTTTCACCTGGCAAAGAAACTCAATGAACTCCTAACTCCATACACTCCAAGTAAGTTTAGTCTACAATCATCAGCAGATTTCCTAGAATTGATCAAATCTACTCAGCCCGATGGAATCATCGCTTCCCTGGACGTTGAATCCCTATTTACCAACGTCCCAGTCGACACAACCATAGGAATGATACTGGACAGAGTATACAGAGACGAGAGCACCCCCAAATTAGACATACCTGAGCCACACTTGAAAAGTCTTCTCGAAGCATGTACAAAGGAAGCCCCTTTCATCAGTCCACAAGGAGACATGTATTTACAAATAGACGGAGTAGCAATGGGCTCCCCCTTAGGAGTTTTATTTGCTAATTTTTATATGGGAACCATCGAAGACAGGGTCTTCAGTAGCAGACAAAAACCAACTGTATATTGCCGTTATGTAGATGACATATTCGTAATAGTAAAAGACTCAGATGAACTAATTGACCTAAAAAGACACCTAGAGAGAGAGTCAGTACTCCGATTTACACATGAAAATAGTGAAAATAACAGTCTGCCATTCCTGGATGTACTAATAACAAAAACAGGAACCTCTTTAAGCACCAACGTATATACCAAGCCCACCAACATAGGATTATGCCTGAACGGTAGAAGTGAGTGCCCCCAAAGATACAAAGCCAGTGTTCTCAATGCTTATATTCGTCGAGCGCTTACCCACTGCTCTGAATGGAGCAACGTGAGTAGAGAGTTTGAAAGAGTAACTCAGGTATTGGTGAACAACGGATATAGCAACGCGGAAATAAACGCTGCTATAAGAAGACACTTGGACCGTTGGTATAATTCAGAACCTAGAACAGAAACCACAACACCCCCAATAAAATTATATTACAAATCAACCATGCACAGTGAACATATAAAAGAGGAAAGAATAATGAAAGAAATAATCCGTAAAGGAGTAAAAAGCACTACTCCTAACCAAAACATAAACCTGATAATATTCTACAAAACCAAGAAGACTTCCGAACTCCTTATCAAAAACAGCCCGAAGCCGACGGAGAACCCTATACAGCAGTCAAGCGTTGTGTACATGTACACTTGCCCCCACGAAGGATGTAACCTTCAATGTAAGTACATAGGTATGACGTCGACCAAGCTGACGAGGCGTTTGACATGCCATCTTCAATTTGGTGCCCCTAGGAATCACATGAGACAAGCCCATGACATTACTCTAACAAGAGAAATGTTGAACAAAAATACCTGCATAATAGACAAAACCCAAGATGCAAGAAGATTACAAATTCTTGAGGCAATTCACATAAGAATAGAGCGACCTACCATGAACACCCAAATCACGGAACTATTTACTCTACCCACCATGAGAGTAAGGACAAGACAAGAACATATCGATGCCAACACAGAAGACAATGTCCAACATAATAGGCCAATTACACTGGATTAATCTTTGTGGTTAAGATAGAAGCTGCTTCGTATGGGCCAATAAGCGTTCTGCAGCCTCTATGTTTCACCTCACATTTATCCCTTATGTATCCCCCCATGTTTTCACCTTTATTGTATTATCACCTGACCCAGTGCGGGTATAAAATCAACTAGTATTGTAAGATCTCTTCACTTGAGAATGAACCATGGAGGTTCGAAACGTTGTGCAAATTATATAAATAAGTGTAATACACTATAGTAAATCACTTCTTTTCTTCACCTTAAAAGTACGAAAATGAGTTTTGGAGAACTCCTATTTCAATTAAAGATCTGTTCACTTGAGAATGAACCATGGAGGTTCGAAACGTTGTGCAAATTATACAAATAAATGTAATACACTCTATAGTAAATCACTTCTTTTCTTCACCTTAAAAGTACGAAAATGAGTTTTGGAGAACTCCTATTTCAATTAAGCCCTGATGCTAAGAAAATAGTTAGAGGGATAGAAGCCCTAAACCAGAAAATAATATATATATATATATATATATATATATATATATATATATATATATATATATATATATATATATATATATATATATATATGTCGTACCTAGTAGCCAGAACGCACTTCTCAGCCTACTACGCAAGGCCAGATTTGCCTAATAAGCCAAGTTTTCATGAATTAATTGTTTTTCGACTACCTAACCTAGCTTTTTCGGCTACCTAACCTAACCAAACCTGTAAAGATAGGTTAGGTTAGGTTAGGTAGGGTTGGATAGGTTCGGTCATATATCTACGTTAATTCTAACTAAAATAAAAAAAAATTGACCTCATACATAATGAAATGGGTAGCTTTATCATTTCATAAGAAAAAAAATAGAGAAAATATATTAATTCAGGAAAACTTGGCTTATTAGGCAAATCGGGCCTTGCATAGTAGTCCAAAAAGTGCGTTCTGGCTACTAGGTACAACATATATATATATATATATATATATATATATATATATATATATATATATATATATATATATATATATATATATATATATATATATATATGTCGTACCTAGTAGCCAGAACTCACTTTTCAGCCTACAATGCAAGGCCCGATTTGCCTATTAAGCCAAGTTTTCATGAATTAATATATTTTCTCTAATTTTTTTCTTATGAAATGATAAAGCTACCCATTTCATTATGTATGAGGTCAATTTTTTTTATTGGAGTTAAAATTAACGTAGATATATGACCGAACCTAACCAACCCTACCTAACCTAACCTAACCTATCTTTATAGGTTAGGTTAGGTTAGGTAGCCGAAAAAGTTAGGTTAGGTTAGGTTAGGTAGGTTAGGTAGTCGAAATGCAATTAATTCATGAAAACTTGGCTTATTAGGCAAATCGGACCTTGCATAGTAGGCTCAGAAGTGAGTTCTGGCTACTAGGTACGACATATATATATATATATATATTTATATATATATATATATATATATATATTTCGTACCTAGTAGCCAGAACCCACTTCTCTGCCTACTATGCAAGCCCCGATTTGCCTAATAAGCCAAGTTTTCCTAAATTAATATATTTTCTGTAATTTTTTTCTTATGAAATGATAAAGCTACCCATTTCATTATGTATGAGGTCATTTTTTTTATTGGAGTTAAAATTAACGTAGATATATGACCGAACCTAACCAACCCTACCTAACCTAACCTAACCTATCTTTATAGGTTAGGTTAGGTTAGGTAGCCGAAAAAGTTAGGTTAGGTTAGGTTAGGTAGGTTAGGTAGTCGAAAAGCAATTAATTCATGAAAATTTGGCATATTAGGCAAATCGGGCCTTGCATAGTAGGCAGAGAAGTGCGTTCTGGCTACTAGGTACGACATATATATATATATATATATATATATATATATATATGTCGTACCTAGTAGCCAGAACTCACTTCTCAGCCTACTATGCAAGGCCCGATTTGCCTAATAAGCCAAGTTTTCATGAATTAATGTTTTTTCGTCTACCTAACCTACCTAACCTAACCTACCCTAGCTTTTTTTGGCTAACTAACCTAACCTTACCTATAAAGATAGGTTAGGTTAGGTTAGGTAGGGTTGGTTAGGTTCGGTCATATATCTACGTTAATTTTAACTCCAATAAAAAAAAATTGACCTCATACATAGTGAAAAGGGTTGCTTTATCATTTCATAAGAAAAAAATTATAGTAAATATATTAATTCAGGAAAACTTGGCTTATTAGGCAAATCGGGCCTTGAATAGTAGGCTGAGAAGTGAGTTCTGGCTACTAGGTACGACATATATATATATATATATATATATATATATATATATATATATATATATATATATATATATATATATATATATATATATATGACACACGATAATATGACATAATTTCTACTCCTTACAACTCAAGGTCATTCTGAAGTTTGTAACTTAGTTAATAAAGCTCCTAAGCGGGCTCTGGATACCCTATGGCTCACAGTCCCAACCCTGGAACCGTGCACACCTCCACCACACCTGCCCACCGGTGACACACATATATAAACCTCTAGGAAACTTGGACTCTCTTTCTCTTATGAACCACACCAAAGACTGCCTGAGTACTCTACCCTATCTTGCAACCCTGTTAAAATAGTATGGTGGCTTATCTGACTATACGGCCGGAGACAAACCCTCAGTTAGCAAGGTCTGGTCGTCCAAGATACACCTCCCCTCTAGTCAAGATGGCGTCCACCGCTCTTGCGTCATCGTCCCTTAATTCTCTATGCTTTACATTTTCAACAAACCCTTTATTGACTTTATTTACCATATTCCCCATGCATGATTTTTGATTGAGTCCATTTTTCCCTCACATAGTTAGGCTATTCCGGTTCACATTATTCCTAACAATCTCCAGCTGAGAAGGTACTACTTTGCTGGGCGGAGTATTACTGGTGACGCGCGGCCTCCCAGATATCAGCTGTAGATTTATTCCATTAAAACATTGTCCACTGTGTCCACCAACAATTTATAATTGAAACTAACCTCCACAGGAGATAAGGTTCGCAATAGACACTCAACACGCAGACAACTATATTTTTCCTCAGACAGACACAGAGAGGCAGAGACAAAGACATCTAGTGACAGAGACAAACAGTAGAAAAATGGATGGATATATGGCTGGAAAGTTGGATAGACAGATAAATAGATGGATGGGGGAATGGTTGTCTAAGTAGAAGGATAGATAGACGAAAGGATAGATGGAAATATAGTTGGCATGATTAACGGATAGAAAGATAATTAAGTGCATGGATAGATAGATGAATAGAAATCTAGTTGGAAAGATAGTTAGAGAGATGAATAGAAAGCTAGTTGGAAAGATTACTAGATAGATAGATAGATAGATTAATGAATAGATGGATAGATTAATGGATAGATTGATAGATAGATGAATAGATTAATGCATAGATGGATAGATTAATGGATAGAAAGCGAAACTGATAGATTAATGCATAGATGGATAGATTAATGGATAGAAAGCGAAATTCATAGATTAATGGATAGAAAGCGAAATTCATAGATTAATGGATAGAAAACTAGATGGATAGATTAATGGAAATAAAACTAGATCGAAATATTAATGGATAAATGGATAGAAAGCTAGATGAATAATTTAATGGGTAGATAGCTGCACAGATGGACGGATAGAGCGATGGATGCAAAGATGGATGTATGTATATAGATAAATGGACAGAGAGAAAGGCAGATGAATGGATTGATGGATGCATAGATGGATGGATGTGTAGATTGATGCATTGATGTATAGATAGATGGATAGATCGATGGATACAGGGACCGACGGGTAGATAGACGTATAGATAAATAGATCGATGGGTAGATGTATGGACAAATGGATTGATGTACAAGTGGCAAGACAGAAATATAGATATAAGGATTTATGGATTGCTAGATGGGTAGATGAGTAGATAGATGAATAGATACATTCTTAAATAGGCTGATGGTTAGATACCAGTTATATAGATGAATAGATAGACTGAGATAGACGGACAGATAGATGGATATATTGATTGTTGGGGGAGTTGATGGAGAGATAAATGGATAGATGTATAGATGCACAGATTAATGGATAGATGGATGTATATAAAAATAGATTAAAGGATATATAGATTAATGTTTAAACAAATAGAGAGTTAGGTTGATATATAGACAAATAGAGAGATAGGTGGATATATAGACAAATAGAGAGATAGGTAGAAGAATAGATAGATAGGCAGAGTGGAGACAGACTGACAGACTCAGGCAACTCCGGGTATTCCCCCAGTGACATATATGGCACAAATGCTCTCAAACGTCCCCATGGTATCAAAAAACAATAAATGTTTAATATTTATGGTGACAATATTCACAAGAAATATTAACTCAAAATATGTATCTTACTGAAAGGAAACACATTACTTGTATCATGCTACATACTCCAAACTTTACGTGTGAATGTCTGTCTGTCTGTTTGGCTGTTCGACGTTGGAGGCCACACGGTTGAGGCTAGCGTCGTCCATATTGACAGAGGGAATGGTCGGGTGTACAGGATGAACAATAGATGGTTCGGGAGGTCAGTATTGAAGAGGTAAAAGCATGCCAAGGTCACATTCACACCACCACTAAGATGTTTGGCAATGAAAGCCGTCTGCTCAGCTAGATATTTTCAAAACCAACGTTCAGAGTAATCTTTTTTTCTTATGGTAATATGTACCATTATACACTGATCTTGGGAAAATTAACATAAATTTCATGCGGTAAATAATTTGGCCGTACTCACATAAAACAGACGATTCTTCCACAGCTTTAAAGGTTTCTCAAGCCCCGGCCCTTTATCAGAGTAAGGGGTAACTATTATTTGTTGAGTGTTTCACACGCTCTCCTACCCTCCTCCCGCAGGCGATCACCCACACATTAGACAATAATATTTTTGGTAAGAGAGAGAGAGAGAGAGAGAGAGAGAGAGAGAGAGAGAGAGAGAGAGAGAGAGAGAGAGAGAGAGAGAGAGAGAGAGAGAGAGAGAGAGAGAGAGAGAGAGAGAGAGAAAGAGAGAGAGAGAGAGAGAGAGAGAGAGGGAGCTAGAGAGAGCTAGAGAGAGACAGAGAAACAGAGAGAGAGAGAGAGAGAGAGAGAGAGAGAGAGAGAGAGAGAGAGAGAGAGAGAGAGAGAGAGAGACAGAGACAGAGAGAGAGAGACAGACAGACAGACAGAGAGTGACCGAGAAATACAAAGACAGAGACAGACACACGCAGTCAGTAACAAAACAACAGACTGCGGGAAGAAATACAGACTGATAGACAGACAAAGAGAGAGACGCAGAGACAGAGGCAGTAGGGAGATAGACAGTGCAAATATCTGTATGCATAGAGAGATGGATATAGTGATGTATATATTTTTGGATAGAAGGATATATAGACAGATGACAAGATTGATAGATAGATGGATGAATAAATAGGTGGATGGATTAATAAATCGAATAAATGGAAACAGTGAGAATGTTAACATAAACTGAGTATTTCTCGTACTCACCTAGTTGTGCTCACCTAGTTGTGCTTGTTGGGGTTGAGATCTGACTCTTTGGTCCCGCCTTTGAACTGTCAATCATCTGGTGTACAGATTCCTGAGCATATTGGGATCTATCATATCTACATTTAAAGCTGTGTATGAAGTCAGCCTCCACCACATCACTTCCTAGTGTATTCCACCTGTTAACTACTCTGGCACTGAAAAAGTACTTTCTAACGTCTCTGTGGCTCATTTGGGTACTCAGTTTCCACCTGTGTCCCCTTGTTCGCGTACCTCTCATGTTAAACAGTTTATCCTTTTCAACATGTAAATTCCTTTCAGAATTTTATAGGTATGAATCATATCTTCCCTTACTCTTTTGTCTTCCAGTGTTGTGAGGTGCATTTCACGCAGCCTTTCCTCGTAATTCATGCCTCTTTGATCTGGGACTAGCCTAGTGGCATACCTCTGAACTTTTTCAGTTTCTTGTGCTTGACAAGGAACGGGCTCCATGCAGGGGGCCGCATACTCAAGGATTGGTCTTACATATGTGGTATACAAGGTTCTGAATGATTTCTTTTACAGGTTCCTGAAGGCAGTTCTAATGTTTGCCAGCCTCGCATAAGCCGCAGATATTATTGTTTTGATGTAGGCTTCAGGAGACATGTTTGGCGTGATATCAACACCTAGATCTTTCTCTCTGTCCGTTTGATGAAGGACTTCTTCTCCCATTCTGTATCCTGTGTCTGGCCTCCTATTTCCACAGCCTAGCTTTATTAACTTACTTTTACTCGGGTTTAACTTTAGTAGCCATTTCTTGGACCATTCATTCAGTTTGTCTAAGTCATCTTGTAGCCTCCTACTATCTTCCTCTGTTTTAATCCTCCTCATAGTTTTTGCATCATCAGCAAACATTGAAAGGAATGATTTTATACGTTCAGGGAGATCATTTACATATAACAGAAACAGTATAGGTCCAAGGACTGAACTCTGCGGACTCCAATGGTGATGTCTCGCCAATCTGAGACCTCGCCCCTTACAGAGACTCGCTGTCTTCTGTTGCCTAGGTACTCCCTTATCCAGTGGAGAACCTTCCCTTTGACTCCTGCCTGCATCTCCAACTTTTGCACTAGCCTCTTGTGTGGTACAGTGTCAAAGGCTTTTTGGCAATCCAAAAATATGCAGTCTGCCCATCCTCTCTCTTTCTTGC
The DNA here is from genome assembly GCF_040958095.1 of Procambarus clarkii. Taxonomy (NCBI): domain Eukaryota; kingdom Metazoa; phylum Arthropoda; class Malacostraca; order Decapoda; family Cambaridae; genus Procambarus; species Procambarus clarkii. The sequence goes on from NC_091158.1 coordinate 53,238,405, forward strand.
CTGATTTTTTTGTTGCCAGGTCGTAGAATTCAATTAATCCTGTGAGGCAGGACTTGCCATACCTGAACCCATATTGATGTTGTGTTACAAAGTTCTTTCGCTCCAGATGTTTCACTAGCTTTATTCGCACAATCTTCTCCATAAGGTTTCATGGCATGCAAGTTAGGGACACTGGCCTGTAGTTCAGTGCCTCCTGTCTATCCCCCTTCTTGTATATTAGAACTACATTAGCCGTGTTCTAAATTTTTGGCAGTTCCTCTGTTACCAGTGATTTGTTATACACTATGGAGAGTGGTAGGCACAGTGCTGCTGCTCCTTCCCTTAGGATCCAAGGGGAGATTGCGTCTGGGCCTATAGACTTTGTCACATCCAACTCTAGCAAGACCTTCCTTACATCCCCACTGGTAATCCCAAACTCCTCTAGTGGTACCTGGTTAACTATTCCCTTTCTTATCTCTAGAACTTCTCCTTGTTCTAATGTGAAGACCTCCTGGAATTTCTTATTCAGTTCCTCACACACTACCTTGTCGTTTGCAGTGAATCTGTCTGCCCCTATCCTCAGTTTCATTGTCTGTTCCTTCACTGTTGTTTTTCTCCTGATGTGGTTGTGCAGTATTTTAGGTTGCGTCTTTTCCTTGCTTGCGATGTCGTTTTCATATTGCCCTTCTGCCTCTTTTCTCACCCTGAAGTATTTATTCCTGGCACTCTAGTATCCTTCTCTGCTTTCAAGTGTCCTGTTATTTCTATAGTTTCTCCACGCAGGGAGCCGGTCGGCCGAGCGGACAGCACACTGAACTTGTGATCCTGTGGTCCCGGGTTCGATCTCGGGCGCCGGCGAGAAACAATGGGCAGAGTTTCTTTCACCCTATGCCCCTGTTACATAGCAGTAAAATAGGTACCTGGGTGTTAGTCAGCTGTCACGGGCTGCTTCCTGGGGGTGGAGGCCTGGTCGAGGACCGGGCCACAGGGACACTAGAGCCCCGAAATCATTTCAAGATAACCAAGATAACGCTCTTTTACTTTGTTGCTTTGCTATATTACATCTCTGATTAAACCATGGGTTTCTCATCTGCATTTAATTTTTTTTACCTTTTTGACTGGGACGAACTTTTCTTCTGCCTCCTTGCACTTTTTTTTTTCATGTATATATATATATATATATATATATATATATATATATATATATATATATATATATATATGCAATTGACGATCACAAAACACTGATCATTTTATGCGGTAATCCACAGAGAAATATGAAATGAGGTGAACGTTTCGGCTTTGTTAAAGCCTTTGTCAACACCAGACTGACTAAGGAGAAGGGAGAAGGGGGGAAGATATATAGGCCGACACCTGACCACCCCATCCCAAGGGTTGGTCAGGTGTAATTAACCAAAAACAGGTATAGCTTAGCTTAGAATGGTCAAAGAGGATTAAGCGGTCAGAGAATAAGGATGAAAGATTAAAGAAAAGCCTCATGAACACACAATATATGAATATACAATTATAATGAGACATTGTAAGCCTCTCTATCAGAGTTGTTTCTTAAACTGTTGTGCAATATTATAACTTAAAAATGGATCAAGTTTGTACATTCCAGTACTAACATTAAGAAGATTTGGACACTGACTGATTAGAGCAGACTCAATCAAATTCCGTTCCACGAAATCCCCACAATTGGTAATGCTTTTTGCCCCATTCCAGTTAATATTGTGATCGCATAAACTCGTATGTAGATACAATGCATTAGACGTTTGGGCAGTTCTAATACTATAAGCATGTTGTGACAACCGCAATTGTAAGGACTTTCCTGTTTGTCCAAGGTACACAGAATCACAATCATTGCAGGGAATCGAATACACACAACCTGCTGTATCAGGGGAGTTTTTTATTAAATTGGATTTGATCGTACTATTAGTGAACACCAAATTTATATTAAGTTTCTTAAAAATCAGAGACAATTTTTCAAGTCCACTCGCATAAGGTACCACCAATGAGTTAATAATTTTTGGTTTCGCTTTAGGGACGTGATTATAAAACGTACGCTTGGCTTGTACAAACGAGAAATCCAAAAACCTCTTAGGATATTGTAAACTCTTCCCAATTTCATATATTTTAGCAATCTCTTCATCAAAAAACTCAGGGCTGCAAACCCTCAAAGCTCGTAGAAACATTCCTGAAAATACTGCCTGTTTAACTTTACTATGATGATTCGAATAAAAATGAACATACGACCCCACGTTGGTAGGTTTCCTATACACATTAAATTTGAACTTTCTAGTGACTCTATGAATCATAATGTCCAAAAACGGAAGAGTACCATTCTCCTCAGTCTCACAAGTGAATTTTATTGAAGGTACCAAAGAATTGAGTTCATTAAGAAAAACTATCTGGTCTTTGTTGCACGGCCATAAGCACAAAATATCATCAACAATATTAGTTGATGATATTTGTCCTTACTAGTAAGGACAAGACAAGAACATATCGATGCCAACACAGAAGACAATGTCCAACATAACAGGCCAATTACACTGGATTAATCTTTGTGTTTAGATAGGAGATGCCTCGTATGGGCCAATAAGCCTTCTGCAGCCCCTATGTTTATCCCTTATGTATCAACCGTGTTTTCACCTTCATTGTATTATCACCTGACCTAATGCGGGTATAAAATCAACTAGTATTGTAAGATCTGTTCACTTGAGAATGGACCATGGAGGTTCGAAACGTCGTGCAAATTATACAAATAAGTGTAAAACACTCTATAGTAAATCACTTCTTTTCTTCACCTTAAAAGTACGAAAATGAGTTTTGGAGAACTCCTATTTCAATTAAGCCCTGATGCTAAGAAAATAGTTAGAGGGATAGAAGCCCTAAACCAGAAAATAATAAATACAGAATATGCGGTCATATTCAATGGAATATATATATATATATATATATATATATATATATATATATATATATATATATATATATATATATATATATGTGTATGCCATATACATATATATGCTATGTTGTATGCTACAACTTGGCTAATAATAAAGCCATTCACAACTGCAGGCCTAATAAAAAAAAGGTGGCACAGCAATATCTTACAAAGATACCTTCATCTGCAATAGTGTCATTAGTAATAGAGACGACTATTGTGAATATACCTTTGCCAAGTTCTCCAGTAAATCCCTTAAATCCTCCTTGACTATAAGTGCCATCTATAGATTTCCCAATACCAACATAGCTTCATTCTCAGATAACGTAAGGAATCTTATCATAAATAACAATCTCAACAAAAATCAAACCAACTTAGTGGTTTGTAATGGTGAACAAAACATGCAGATACTTATATATAACCTGTGAATAGAGTGTAATAACACCAAAACTATTTGTTTATTGTTTTATGACCATAATAATTGAATCACTAATATGATTCACTAATATATAATCCTAATAATAATCACTAATATATAATCCATTGAGCATGCTGCATCTCTTTCAGTCTCTTTGCAATTTGAACAAGAGGGTTTTTAATTGATCGAACCATATTCTTAAAGTAAATGAGATGTATTCCATATTTTGCAAAATATACGATGAAGCCACACAAACATTCATACCAAAACTGAAGGGCAGGATTTATGAGGAGACATTAGAGGCATTAAATATTCCAAAACTAGAAGACAGAAGGAAAATAGGAGATATGATCACTACGTACAAAACAGTAACAGGAATTGATAAACTTGATAGGGAAGATTTCCCGAGACCTGGAATTTCAAGAACAAGAGGTTATAGATTTAAACGAACTAAACAAAGATGCCGAAGAAATGTAAGATAATTCACTTTTGCAAACAGAATGGTAAACGGTTGGAACAAGTTAGGTGAGAAGGTGGTGGAGGCCAAAACCGTCAAAAGTTTCAAAGCATTATATGACAAAGAGTGCTGGGAAAATGGGACACCACGAGTGTAGCTCTCATCCTGTAACTACACTTAGGATTTCCTTAAGTACTTTCGTATTTCAATAATATATCTTCAGAAGGAATCATTCCTCCTGAAATAATTTACATTTACTTGATTCCTTCTGAACATGTATTATTTAAATATGAAAGTACTTAAGGAATTTCCTGTTTCAATTCTTCTTCCGTGGTCTGACACTCACATTTTTCACCACATGTTAATTTCCGTGATTTACACACACACACACAAATTTATACACACACACACATATAATATATTATATATATATTTATATACTGTATATTATATATATATATATATATATATATATATATATATATATATATATATATATATATATATATATATATATATATATAATATATATATATATATATATATATATATATATATATATATATATATATATATATATATATATATATGCATATAAATATATTATATATATACTGATAATTAGCTAAAAATATATTCAAGTAAATGTAAATTATTTTACCTTGCACCTAGATCCACCAAGTATGGTGTGCATTTCAGTACTTCGGAAATCTGGAACGATCTGGAATCTCTTATCTGCAATGAAACAATACATATTATTGCACTTGCCACAATACCACACAAGAATCAGTACGCCTTACCACACAATCAGTACGACTGTTTTCAGCGAGCCACTGAACACACTGAAGATTGATAACCCAAATGAATTTTTCATGGATATGATACCAACATCAAATCATAAATCAGATGTGATCCAATCCCCACTGGATTTTGAAGAAGCCATAGACAGTATGCCTATGCACTCTGCACCAGGCCCTGACTCTTGGAACTCTATATTCATCAAGAACTGTAAAAAAACGTTCACATTCCCTTCACATTCTTTGGAGACAAAGCCAAGATACTGGCAATATCACTAACATACTAAAAACAGCAGAGATAGCACCGCCCCATAAAGGAGGAAATAAGGCAGAGGCAAAAAACTACAGACCGATAGCACTAACATCGCACATCATAAAAATCTTTGAGAGAATGCTAAGAAGTAAGATCACAAAATACATGGAATCACAGCATCTCCATAACCCCAGACAACATGGTTTCAGAACAGGGCGCTCTTGCCTATCACAGTTGCTGGACCACTCTGACATGGCATTAGATGCTATGGAAGACAAACAAAACGCTGATGTAATTTACACAGATTTCGCAAAAGCCTTTGACAAATGTGACCATTGTGTTATTGCACATAAAATGCGTTCAAAAGGAATTACCGGAAAAATAGGCAGATGGATATACAACTTCCTGACTAATAGAACCCAATGTGTAGTAGTCAACAAAATAAAATCTGGACCATCAACCGTAAAGAGCTCAGTCCCCCAGGGTACTGTGCTTGCTCCAGTACTTTTTCTCATCCTCATATCGGACATAGACAAGGACACAACCTATAGTACTTGATCATCCTTTGCAGATGACACTAGAATCTTCACGAGAGTAGGCAACATAGAGGACACGGCAAACCTCCAATCAGATGTAAATCAGGTCTTTCTATGGGCTACAGAAAATAACATGGTGATTAACGAACATAAGTTTCAGCTCATGCGCTACGGAAAAAATGAAAATATAAAAACGGAAAGCACTTACAAAACTCAGTCAAATCATAACATTGAACGGAAAAGCAACTTAAAGGATTTGGGTGTACTGATGTCTGAAGGCCTTACATTTAAAGAACACAATAAAGTAGCCGTCACAACTGCAAGAAAAATGACAGGATAGATAACAAGAATTTTTCACACTAGAGATGCTATACCGATGATGATAGTTTTCAAGACGCTAGTGCTCTCTAGAGTGGAATACTGCTGCATAATGAAAGCCCCTTTCAAAGCTGGAGAAATTACTGACCTATACTTATGCATTTATCTTCGGTTTAACACAACAGGCACCAGACACACGCTAGGCATCATACACACTAGGATAAAACAAACATTAGGCCGGAAGTCAGAAAAGAATTCAAAGAATTTTACTGGAAAGGCTTGCTGTTAGGAAAGGAAGTAATTGAGATGAATTAATGCACAGTATGTCAATTTTGTGAAATATATGATAAAGGAACAAAAACATTTATACCAAAACAGAGATGCAGAACTAGGAAACAGGATTTGTTCAACTGAAATTTCAAGACGGCCAGAGACCAAAAGACACAAAAATGGAATCAATATACGAAGAGGCCAAACCCCCAAACATACCAGTAATACAAAGAGAAACAACTACACGGCAGTGAGGAGAGAGGCAGAAAGAAATTTTGAAAAAAAGAATAAACAAATGTAAAGCAGAACAAATCATATTCTATAAATACAGCAACAACCAATTGCAGGTAAAGGATAATATTCAGAGCTTTTAAATGCATGGATGGCGAAATACTCAAGAAATTGTTCACGACTTTTGTTAGACTAAAGCTGGAATATGCAGCGGTTGTATGGTGCCCATATCTTAAGAAGCACATAAACTGGAAAAGGTGCAAAGACATGCTACTAAGTGGCTCCCAGAATTGAAGGACAAGAACTATGAGGAGAGGTTAGAGGCATTAAATATACCAAATATACTACACAAATATATATACTACACATACACAATACTAGGATGCACAATAAACTACCCTACACAGGCTGAGTATGGTGTGTACAATAAATGATTAGCTAAAAGATAAGAATGAGTTTGTATAAATGGGGTTAAATCAGAGTGGGAAAATGTAAGTGGAGTTCCACAAAACTCTGTCCTGGGACCTCTGTAATTCATAATATATACAAATAATTTAGACTCAGGTTTGATCAGCAATATTTGAAAATTTCCAGATGATACAAAAGGGATTTTTTCTGGATTCAGGATTATTTTTTTTATGGCTGAAAACATGTTTTCAGCAATAAAAGAAATACAGTATTGCTGGAACAACCGTCGACATCTTCAAGAGAAAACCTGAACATCTTCAAGAAGTGCTGGACAAACAAGACTATGGTGGATATGTGGGCCTGAGGGGCCTGTCCAAGCAACAGCCTGTTGGATCAAGCTCTCACATGTCAAGCCTGGCCTTGGAAGGGCTTGGTGAGTAGAACAACTACCAGAACCCTATAATGCATGTATGAAGCAGATAACTAGGTTGTAGGAGATAGATAACATATTGATTATAAGAAAACTAAAAACTCACTGGAAGCAATATAAATTACAAGAGTTGATACTCAACTTCTTTCCATTGTACCTCCCGTGTGTCAGCTTATCACTCTACTGCTAATATCACGGTATTGCAGAATATCTGTCTCTACATTGCCAAGGTGTCCAGGCAGTGAGCACCACATAATGCAGTGCAGTCCTGTAAGAATAAGCACAGTAAGTATGGGCATGGAGGGGGTGCAGCAGTGGCTTGTGAAGGGCTGGAGAGTAAATGGACATGCCCAGGAATAAAAAGCATTAGGGTAACAGAACATAGCCCATAAAAATAGTAATGACCGTGAATGAATAATTATATGAATGCAATAATATTTCATATCTCAATAGGAATACTAAGCAGGATGCAAGACAAGGTACTGGTGGTGATAGTGGTTGGTACAAGTCCTCACATCTCCACAGACACCAGTAACAGCCCTCACCTCCCAACACAGTACCCTTGTTCCTTACTCAACACCCCCTTGGACCTTTATTACAGAAAAATAGAATCAATTAATATAATAAAATATAAAATATAAGTGTTTACTTACGATAATACTATCAGTGGAACACAAAATCTTCTTCTTCTTGATAGTAGGTGCAGTTTGCATGAAGGGTTTGTCCTCGCCATGACTGAACTGACGACAAAATGGCCGCTGTGTTGATATGGCGTCAGATGATGCTGTGACGTCACAGGTGAGGGACGCTTTGCGCAATTACTCCCTCGTCGCTTGACCCCATCATTAATAATTTTGTTATTTTTATTATTTTATTTTTATTTATTTATGCACAAGTAGTTACATTGGGGGTTAACAGAGAATATAGAAAATAAGTTGAATTAACATTCTTGTAAAGCCACTAGCACGCATAGCGTTTCGGGTAAGTCCTTAAACAGATTTTTTTTTATAAATTAACAGTAAAATTGATAAAAAATGTTAGCAGGTATTTTACAGCTTTTCTTTACAGGTACAGATAATTTTAAGTAGAATAATTACAGTAAAATCAGCAAAAGTGTTTGCAGGTAATTTGAAGAAATTTTGGCACAAAAGCAGATCAGAATGATACACAATAAAGAAACAAGGATTACTAGGTACATGAGGATAGCATTTCAGGGTTATACATTGGTTCACTGAAGCACAATATGAAGATCATTTCGAGGAAAAGTTTCAAGGAATAATGCAGTAGTATATGCACTGAATACAACAACCATGATATCAGATGATATCTAAATTAAGATTACAATGTTAAAGTAATATGGCTTAGGTACAAATATTGGGGGATTGAGTAACACTAGATACAGTGTGAAGATAAAGCCCATGGTAGAAAACTATGAAGATGAAATTAGGTACTTTTTGGTTTTATTTTTGAAAATGGCAGAAGTTGGACAGCTTTTCAAATCATTAGGGAGTGAGTTCCATAGACTAGGTCCCTTTATTTGCATAGAGTGTTTACATAGATTAAGTTTGACTCTGGGGATATCAAAGAGATATTTATGTCTGGTGGGGTGGCCATGTGTTCTATTACATCTGTCCAGGAAGAGTTTCAGAACAGGGTTTGCACTTAGAAAAAGGGTTTTATAAACGTAATTTACACAGGAGAATGTATGGAGTGAATTTATGTTTAGCATGTTTAGGGATTTGAACAAGGGAGCTGTGTGTTGTCTGAAGGTAGAGTTAGTTATTGTCCTGATAGTAGATTTTTACTGGATGATGATGGGCTTGAGGTAGTTTGCAGAGGTTGAACCTCAAGCACAAATACCATAAGAATGATAGGGATAGATAAGTGCATAATAGAGTGAGAGGAGAGCAGAGTAGGGTACATAATATCTGATCTTAGAGAGTATACCAACTGTTATAGAAACCTTTTTAGTTATGTGTTGTATATGGGTGCGGAAGGTGAGTCTCTTGTCTAGGAATAGGCCAAGGAACTTTCCATCATTTTTATTGTTAATGTTTACATTAGCTATCTGAAGCTGAATTGCATTTGTTGATTTGTTTCCAAATAAGATATAGTAGATCTTTTCTATGTTTAGTGTGAGTTTGTTGGTTGACATCCACAAGTAGACTTTTTTTAATTAATTGTTTACAACATTATTTAACAGGAATGGGTTGGGGTCAGAGTAGATGAGTAGTATCATCAGCCAACAATATAGGTTTAAGTATGTTAGAGACATTAGGGAGATCATTGATGTATATAAAAAAACAGGAGGGTCCCAGGATGCTGCTCTGTGGCACCCCTATGGTAAGTGGGAGAGGTTATATCATTGATGGCTACATATTGTTGTCTGTTACTAAGATAGGATCGGATATAGTTCAGGGCAGTTCAAAGTTGTTGTTGTATTTGTGCCTAGCTTCAGACACAAGCATGTTACAGTTATGTCTTAAGGAGTTGAGAGCAATTAAGGATGATAAAGAGTCACTTACAATTAATGTATCAAGTTTGGATACTTGTACACATTTCAGTGCAAGGAGCAAGGCAAATAGTTCAGTCTGAAGGGTAGAGGCCCAGTTGTTTATACGGACTCCCCACTCAAAATATAAGTCATATCCTTTTGCCAGGACAACTGCACTTCCAGCTGCACCCGTTGGGCGCTGTAGGAAACCTTCAGTGTATATGATTTGAGAGAGAGAATGCTCTGTGGACAGAGCATCAATATGGCTTAAGACGTTGAGCTTTGCCTCAAAACAAAGCTGGGACTGATCTCTAATTTGCTCCTTTGATGGAAAGGGAGGGATTAAAATTGAAAAGGGTGTAATTTCCTACAGTGCAGGAAAGTGCTATTGTTGTCTCTCTTGGTACAAATTATAAATCTGATACTTTCTGAGTTCAGTTCCAATTTTATTTATCTATTTGAAACAATGTTTACATTCAATAAAGAAATTCTGGAGGGCTTCAGTGCAAGGGTTAGGATGAGATAGCCTAAGCATTTTTATACCAATTTGACAGTTAATTTTAGTAACACGATAAACAACGCTCGGAATATTAAGTTCCTTTCTCATATTAAGTATCTTTGTGGTACGAGGGCACCCAAGGATTATCCTCAAGGCTTTGTCTGCAATTTTTCAAGCCCTCCAAGCTTTCTTTCAGGATGCCTTAAAGTTAGTTTAGTTCATTTATTATGCACCCCATACCCATCTTGTGGGCGGTAGTGGAAAGGGTTGCAGAGGCACATAATGGGCTCAGGGACTGAACCCCACAATTCATTTAGCTCAGCAAGTTACAATCTTGATGAGCTAGTTACAAAATTCAGTATAAGTCGTCACATCAACAATGGGTTTGAGATCGACCACAAGTACAGTTTCTAAATTAAGCAACTGACATATGTGGAGAGCTAGTGTCACAATTGATATGTTTGTCCTGCACACCGCCCCCCATCCAGTGGGCAGCGGTGGATATGTTACAATCACTTAGTTACTACCTACAGTTAGCAAACTGGGGATATTTGGCTAAAATTTCTGGTAGCAGATCATTTTGAATGAAATGTTTACATATCGTTAGTACATTGGTTATAGAATTGTCTCTGAATTCACTATCACATAGTGACGGAGGGTGTGCGAATAATTTTGTTGACACAGTTAACATTTGGTCAGATCTACATCAGCAGATAATGAGAATTCCCAGAAATACTTGTAACCGAGTCTAAGCCGAGCAGTAGTAACATCTAGAAGTCTACTGATTTTTGTGGATGAACCATAGATGTGTGGCTTCTCTTGCATGATAGTACTGAACGAAAGTTAATCGCCCCAAACACTTTCGCGTTTTGGGCAAGTTACCCCTCCACACTCTCCAGTTTTTTTTAGACATTCCTTGGTAGTGTGCGGAAATACTGAAAAGTGTATACTCTTTTCAACTTTGTCACCTTAATTCTCGTCCTATGTCTTTCATTTTGGTATCAATGCGTTCGCAATAGAATTCCCAACAGAACTATGTGCATATAATGTTAAAGACAGCAGCGCGCTCCACCCGCCGACAAGATGAATGTAGGCCAAGGGTACCAGAAAAAGAAAGCTGAGCCACCCTCAGGTAACTCTCATTACATTAGAGAGCGTGGTAATACTGAAAAGTGTATACCCTTTTCAACTTTGTTACCTCAATTCTCATCCTAGGTTTTTCAATTTGGTATCAATGTGTTCGCAATAGAATTCTCTATAGGACTAAAGGCATATAAACTCCAAAAGCCCGGCTTACCATCCGCAACAAACAGAGTAAGCGAGAGTGTGTTACCAGGGAGCGCACAAGAGCGATAAAATGTATATACACTCTTTCATTTTGGTCACCCCAATTGTCATCCTAGGTCTTTCATTTTGGTATCAATGTGTTAGCAATAGAATTATCTACAGGTTTAAATGCATATAAACTCCAAAAGCAAGGTGTACCATCCGCACAAAACAGAGAAAGTAACCCGGGAGCACTCTAGTGCAATGCAATGTGAACACTCTTTTCACTTTGGTTACCTCAATTCTCGTCATATGTCTTTCATTTTGGTATCAATGTGTTCACAATTGTATCTCCTGGCATTTTACCCTTTGCTTGGATCTGAAGGGTTTTAGGCTCACCACGATGCAATCTGATAGTACCACACGTGTATATACCTATCTTCAAGCAGCAATTCACTCATTCAAACCGACTTATAATAGTTATCCATATATAAATGGTAATCTTTGTTCTACCTGTCCTATTCTACCTGTTAACCTGTCATATGAAGAAAGATTGTCAAAGCTTATATTACATTCTCTAGAAAAGGGAAGAATTAGGAGTGACATATAGTAGAGGTGCACAATGGGATGAATGGACATAACAAAGGGGACATTAATGGGGTATTAAAAGTAGCAACACAAGACAGAACTCGAAACAAAGTGTAAAAATTTAAAAAATTTAGATTTAGGAAAGAACTGCATGGGTAAATACACTGGGTTTGTCCCTTAAGGTTCATGTATGCAATATTACAGAGTTCCAGTTAACTCCCATGCATGCAATCAATTTATGTTATGTTTATGTTTTTTATGTTAAAATGTTTTTGTTGATTTGTTTGTATATTTTCATAAGTAAAGCATGCTTACCGTCTTATTCCAAGTTTATGATAACTTTGCAAGGTTTAAAACATAAAGTTCAACAAATATTCTGGTTTTCATACAGGAATTATATGTTAATATAACATCATAATAACGTAATGATGTCGTGTAAATAACGTTATACTGACGTCATATAAATGTTATATTTATGTTATAAGAACGTAAATTGGATAGGTTTACATAAAGTAAACAAAAAAAACTAAATGTTGACTGAAAATTATTTATTCTTAAAAACATTATAATACCATAGCATTTACTATTATTTTTAAATTTTTACATAAATCTTAAAAAACTGTGTCTCAAGAATATATGTTTTTAGTTATATCCTTTGGTTTTAAGAACGTCAGATATACGTATTTATGTCAAAAGTTACAGTATTACCTTTGTGGCACCATTTAAAAACGTCCACAAACGTTCTGTGTTTGCTGGGTGGGGTCACCACAGGTGACACTTCCTGGGGTCAGCCACAGGTGGCACTGCCTGGGGTCACAACAGACAGTACTGGCTGGGTTTACAAAAGGCGGACCTGCCTGGGGTCACCACAGGATGCACTGCCTAGGATCAACACTGGCGGCACTGCCTAGGGTCACCACAGGCAACACTGTCTGGGGTCATCTACAGGCGGCACTGCCTGGGGTCACCACAGGCGAAACTACATGGGGTCAGCCACAGGTGGCACTGCTTGGGGTCAGCCACAGGCGGCACTGCCTGGGGTCAACAACAGACGGTACTGCCTGGGGTCAGCCACAGGCGGCACTGCCTGGGGTCACCACAGGCGACACTGCCTGGGGTCACCACAGGCGGCACTGCCTGGGGTCAGCCACAGGTGGCACTGCCTGGGGTCAGCCCCAGGCGGCACTGCCTTGGGTCAGCCACAGGCGGCACTGCCTGGGATCATCACAGGTGGCACTGCTTGGGATCACCACAGGCGGCATTGCCTGGGGTCAGCAACAGGCGACACTGCCTGGGGTCATCACAGAGGGCACTGCCTGGGGTCAGCCACAGGCAGCACTGCCTGGGGTCAGCCACAGGCAGCACTGCCTGGGGTCAGCCACAGGCAGCACTGCCTGGGGTCAGCCACAGGCAGCACTGCCTTGGGTCATCACAGGCAGCACTGCCTGGGGTCAGCCACAGGCAATACTGCCTGGGGTCAGCCACAGGCGGCACTGCCTGGTAACCAGCCACAGGCAATACTGCCTGGGGTCAGCCACAGGCGGCACTGCCTGGGGTCAACTACAGGTGGCACTGCCTGGGGTCAGCAACAGCTGGCACTGCCTGGGGTCACCCACAGGCGGCACTGAATGGAGGCACCCACAGGCGGCACTGCCTGGGGTCATCACAGGTGGCACTGCCTGGGGTCACCACAGGCGGCACAGCCTGGGGTCAGCCACAGGCAGCACTGCCTGGGGTCAGCCAGAGGCGGCACTGCCTGGGATCACCACAGGTGGCACTGCCTGGGGTCACCACTGGTGGCACTGCCTTGGGTCAAAACAGGCTGTACTGCCTGAGGTCACCACAGTTAACACTGCCTGAGGTCACCACAGTTAACACTGCCTGGGGTCATCACAGGCGGTACTGCCTGGGGTCAGCCACAGGCAGTACTACCTGGGGTCAGCCACACGCGGCACTTCCTGGGATCACCACAGGAGGCACTGCCAGGGGTCAACTACAGGTGGCACTGCCTGGGGTCATCACAAGCGGTACTGCCTGGGGTCAACACAGGCGGCATTGCCAAAGGCCACCACAGACGGCACTTCCTGGAGACAACACAAGCGGTACTGCCTGAGATCACCACAGGTGGCACTGCCTGGGGTCACTACAGGCGGCACTGCCTGGGGTCACTACAGGCGGCACTTCCTGGAGTCACTACAGGCGGCACTGCCTGGGGTCACAATAGGGGGCACTGCCTGGGGTCACAACAAGCGGCACTGCCTGGGGTCAGCCACAGGCGGCACTTCCTTGGGTCAGTCACAGGTGGCACAGCCTTGGGTCACCACAGGGGGATACTGCCTGGGGTCACAACAGTCGGCAATGCCTGGGGTCACCACAGGAGGTACTGCCTGGGGTCACAAGAGGCGGCACTGCCAGGGGTCACAACAGGCGGCAATGCATGGGGTCACCCACACGGGGCACTGCCTGGGGTCACCACAGGCGATACTAAATGGGGTCAGCCACAGTTGGCATTGCTTGGGGTCAGCCACAGGCGGCACCGCCTGGGGTCAACTACAGGCGGCACTGCCTAGGCTCAGCCACAGGCGGCACTGCCTGGGGTCAGCCACAGGCGGCACTGCTTGGGGTCACCACAGGTGGCACTGCCTAGGCTCAGCCACAGGCGGCACTGCCTGGGTTCAGCCACAGGTGGCACTGCCTCGGTTCATCACAGGTGGCACTGCATGGGATCACCACAGGCGGCACTGCCTGGGATCACCACACGCGGCACTGCTTGGGGTCACCACAGGCGGCACTGCCTGGGGTCACCACAGGTGGCACTGCCTTGGGTCAGCCCCAGGCGGCACTGCCTGGAGTCAGCCACAGGCGGTACTGCCTGGGGTCAGCCACAGGTGGCACTGCCTGGGTTCATCACTGGTGGCACTTCCTGGGATCACCACAGGCGGACTGCCTAAGGTCAGCCACAAGCGACATTGCCTGGGGTCACCAAAGGCGGCACTGCCTGGGGTCACCACAGGTGGCACTGCCTGGGGTCACCACAGGTGGCACTTGTCGGAAAATCCGACACCATTTAATAATCATACAGATAATAGCTGTATTGTACCAACAAGTTACCCATAGAAAACGTAACTTGTAGTGGAATTACCGTCTAAAGAAAACGGGATATCATCACCACATACTATTATAATTCACCAGCTATTTTGCTGGGAATTATTCTTAAATACATTAGTCTTTGGACTTTACCATCATAAAACATCTTATATAAATGAACTTAATTATCAATATTAAAGTAGAGTAAATGTGACCCTTCTATCACTTTCTGAAATCTGGACAAAGTAGGCCAGGCGTCAGGGAGGAAGGAGGGAGCCATTGTTGTGTCACCTCCGAGACGTGTGGAGCAAATTCGGCTCCTACCATTCTGGACAATGTCGGCCAGTAACGTCAATAGTATGGAGTGTTAAACAGCCATTGTATATTGAGACCAGAGGCTCACACGGGAGCAAATTCGGCTCCTGTTAATTTTACTTGGACGTAGTGTTATGGAAACCAAAGGTACCATCTCCAACACGATGTCTACAATCAAGTTAAGTGTCTATCCGAAACCCGTTTATCATTCATTTATGGCCATTAATGTCAGGATATAGGGTGACCCGGTTAGATCACGTGGAAGCCTCAAACTAAAGGTAATTAAGCCAGGTCTTCATGTTCCATGTACTGTTTTCTCTGATATACTTGTCATATATAGGTATCTGGCTTCACAGCTAGCGCACTTTTGACAGGTCAAGACGAGGATGCAAGATTTTGTGCACCAGTTACTGGGTGATGGAAGCTGCCTCAAAGAGGATAATTTGGTGTCTACACCCTAGTTATACCTGGTGGACTAACCTGCTGTACTATAAGATAAGGAACCTCTTCAATGTATGTAGTTACTGTAGTTTGATTGGCTGCATATATATAAATATAAACCCCCCCCTAATGTGTAGAGGATCGATTTGTGAGATTAAGAGATTATTGCAGAAATACAGTCCACTTATCATTATACAAATTGCTATCGAAGTATATAAATTAACGTAAATATAAATTCATATAAATTAAATAAATATAAATCTCACAGGTCGGTTCCCACATTATTTGGTCCTTCGAAACCGAATTATTTGGACCTTCGGAACCGGAATATTTGGTCCTATGAACCCACATTTGGTCATCTTAGTACCGGATGAACCAGTTAACCAGTGGATTCATTAAATATACTAGTGCAGTGTGATTTAAACAAAGGCCAGCCAGTCAAAGACAGCGCCTCGTGGGAGCTCACGAGCCCCGCTCAGTTCAGATCAGCCTTAGTCAGCGGTTTCATGCACACCCACAGAAATTTGGTGGCGTGTTATTTCGTGAAATGACAGCGCTAATATTGAAGCCAGCCTAATTAGTGACTGTGTCGCAAGATTGTTCACGGATTTCGTGGTGTTACATTTCGCGAGAGATTATCTACGAATTTTGTGGAGTTTATTTCGCGAGGTCACTAATAATATTTAATACTTCTTGATAATATTAGAAGTTTCATAGAGGCTAATTAAGAGGCTATTATCAATAATTGTGTATATTATTTCTCCAAATAGAGAATTATTTAATATATACTGCACTAGTGTTCACAGTATAATATTTACTAATTGCCAACCCACAACAGGGTAGGATACTGACTAGTTGAACTATTATCGTTCATCCTAGTCCCATTATTACCATAGTCAGTTGTACTATATTGAACAACCTAACACCATTAATGAATGGTCCAGACCCTATTTTGGGTGTAATTTTTATCAACTCGAATTGAGTTGTATATATAATAATTTACTTATGATCATTACACCTTTGAGTGATTAATTAGTGTCTCTACCATCCTAGGGTGATATAGAAGAGCTAACCTAAAGGTACTTCCAGTGACACTGGTTTATCACTCAAATCATTAGTGTGTATGATTGTATATATATATAATGTGTATTAATTTTAAGTGCTAACCTCTAGTAGAGGTAGGATTATTGCCTAGTGAGTGCAGAATTACCCTAGGCTATCATCAGTGCTTGTTCAGTATTATGAGCAGCCCAAGTACAAGCCCCACAAGGCTTCACCAACGAGCCAGTATGGATAATGCAGGGAGAATGAAAAGAACCCTTGCAGGTCTTAAAGGCCACTTAACAAGACAGATCAAGAAATGTGAAGATTTGTTACAACAATCTCAAGTTGATTATGCTGACCTGGAAAGCTATTATCAAGCAGCTGCAGGTAAATTTGAGCAAATCAAATGCCAAATGGCTGTCCTTGTGGGGACAGACTACTACCATCAATTCATTGGTAGCCCTACTAAATATCAGGGCATAACCATGTTAAACTCTGCAGGAGGTAAATTACTCTCAGGCCCAGTATCAAGCCTGAGGAGACCTATGCCTGCAGATAAACAATACCAGTAGAAATCTAAATTTGTCAGCTGATTATATTTCTCCAGTAGCATTATACTAAGGAGATTACAGCTGACTATACCAACAGAGGTTGATGTTAGTATCATCATTTAAAGCTGAAGATGAGTTCATGAGGCCTCAGTGGCAAATCAGTGAACAGTAGCCTAAAACAGCTACAAGTCACTGCGACCAATGTCACTGAACCCACTGCAGTCTCAGAACCATACTTTACTTTAATGATGAGCTATTCAATCTTCTGAATCAATTAACTAAATTAAACCCCAATAAATCTGATGACTGATTTGATACATTTATTATTTAATCAAGATGAATTCCATGGGCCTCAGTGTTTATATATCAGTGACCAGTTACCTGAACAAACTTCAAGTTATATCTAATGTCACTGATCTCACTGCAGTCCCTGAATCATACTTGACTGTAGTACTTGATCACATCCAGTCTTCTGGGTTAAATAATATATAAGGCTTGAATATTAGCCTTTCAAGAGTTGACAGGGAAATGAAATCGCATTAGACTTCTAACCCCTACAACTCTAGTACGGGACATCCGTCCTGTACGAACAGACACACAAATGTGTGATTACTAACTACTAACATCAAATTAATCTAATAATTCGAAGGAGGAGTATCGGTGTTCGTCTGTTCTAAATAGGACTTCGACCCGTGAGCAGCCCCCTGGGGAATTATGTCGGAAAATCCGACACCATTTAATAATCATACAGATAATAGCTGTATTGTACCAACAAGTTACCCATAGAAAACGTAACTTGTAGTGGAATTACCGTCTAAAGAAAACGGGATATCATCACCACATACTATTATAATTCACCAGCTATTTTGCTGGGAATTATTCTTAAATACATTAGTCTTTGGACTTTACCATCATAAAACATCTTATATAAATTAACTTAATTATCAATATTAAAGTAGAGTAAATGTGACCCTTCTATCACTTTCTGAAATCTGGACAAAGTAGGCCAGGCGTCAGGGAGGAAGGAGGGAGCCATTGTTGTGTCACCTCCGAGACGTGTGGAGCAAATTCGGCTCCTACCATTCTGGACAATGTCGGCCAGTAACGTCAATAGTATGGAGTGTTAAACAGCCATTGTATATTGAGACCAGAGGCTCACACGGGAGCAAATTCGGCTCCTGTTAATTTTACTTGGACGTAGTGTTATGGAAACCAAAGGTACCATCTCCAACACGATGTCTACAATCAAGTTAAGTGTCTATCCGAAACCAGTTTATCATTCATTTATGGCCATTAATGTCAGGATATAGGGTGACCCGGTTAGATCACGTGGAAGCCTCAAACTAAAGGTAATTAAGCCAGGTCTTCATGTTCCATGTACTGTTTTCTCTGATATACTTGTCATATATAGGTATCTGGCTTCACAGCTAGCGCACTTTTGACAGGTCAAGACGAGGATGCAAGATTTTGTGCACCAGTTACTGGGTGATGGAAGCTGCCTCAAAGAGGATAATTTGGTGTCTACACCCTAGTTATACCTGGTGGACTAACCTGCTGTACTATAAGATAAGGAACCTCTTCAATGTATGTAGTTACTGTAGTTTGATTGGCTGCATATATATAAATATAAACCCCCCCTAATGTGTAGAGGATCGATTTGTGAGATTAAGAGATTATTGCAGAAATACAGTCCACTTATCATTATACAAATTGCTATCGAAGTATATAAATTAACGTAAATATAAATTCATATAAATTAAATAAATATAAATCTCACAGGTCGGTTCCCACAGCACTGCCTGGGGTCAGCAACAGGTGGCACTGCCTGAGGTCACCACAGGCGGTATTGCTTGGGGTCAGCCACAGGTGGCACTGCTTGGGGTCAGTCACAGGCAACACTGCCTGGGGTCCGCCACAGGCGACACTGCCTGGGGTCACTACAGGCGGCACTGCTTCGGTCAGCCACAGGCGGCACTGCCAGTGGTCAGCAACAGGCGGCACTGCCTGGAGTCAGCCAGAGACGGCTCTGCCTGGGTCAGCCACAGGCGGCACTGCCTAGGGTCAGCCACAGGCGGCACTGCCTGAGCTCAGCCACAGACGGCACTGCCAGTGGTCAGCAACAGGCGGCACTGCCTGGAGTCAGCCAGAGACGGCTCTGCCTGGGTCAGCAACAGGCGGCACTGCCTGGGGTCACCAAAGGCTGTACTGCCTGGGGTCACCACAGGTGGCACTGCCTGGGCTCAGCCACAGGTGGCACTGCCTGGGGTCAACACAGGTGGCACTGCCTTGGGTCAGCCACAGATGGCACTGAATGGGGTCAGCCACAGCCGGTACTACCTGGGGTCACCACAGGCGGTACTGCCTAGGGTCAGCAACAGATGGCACTGCCTGGGCTCAGCTATAGACGGCACTGCCTAGGGTCAGCAACAGGCGGCACTGCCTAGGCTCAGCTATAGACGGCACTGCCAGTGGTCAGCAAAAGGCGGTACTGCCTGGGGTCAAAACAGACGGCACTGTCTGGGGTCACCACAGGCGACACTGCCTGGGGTCACTACAGGTGGCACTGCCTGGGGCAGCAACAGGTCGCACTGCCTGTGGTAACCACAGGCGGTACTGCCTGGGGTCAGCCACAGGTTTCACTGCCTGGGGGCAGCCACAGGCGACAATGCCTGGGGTCACCACAGGCGGCACTGCCTTGGGTCAGCCACAGACGGCACTGCCAAGGGTCAGCCACAGACGGCACTGCCTGGGGTCAGCCACAGACGGCACTGCCTTGGGTCAGCCACAGAGGGCAGTGCCGGTGGTGAGCAACAGGCGGCACTGCCTGGGGTCAGCCACAGACGGCTCAGCCTGGGGTCAGCAACAGGCGGCACTGCCTGGGGTCAGCCACAGACGGCTCAGCCTGGGGTCAGCAACAGGCGGCACTGCCTGGGGTCAGCCACAGGCGACACTGCCTGGGGTCAACAGAGGGGGCACTTCTTGGGGTCAGCCACAGGTAACACTGCCTGGGGTCAGCCACAGGCGATAATGCCTGGGGTCTGCCACAGGTGGCACTGCCTGGGGTCAGCCACAGGCGACACTGCCAAGGGTCAGCCACAGGCGGCACAGCCTGGGGTCACCACAGGCGGTACTGCATGGGGTCACGCAGGCAGTACTGCCTGGGGTCACCACAGGCTGTATTGCCTGGGGTCACCACAGGCGGCACTGCCTTGGGTCAGCCAAAGGTGGCCCTGCCTGGGGTCACAACAGCCGGTATTGCCTGGGGTCAAAACAGGCGGCACTGCCTGGAATCACAACAGGCGGCACTGCCTGGGGTCACCACAGGCGGCACTGCCTGGGGTCAGCCACAGGTGGCACTGCCTGGGGTCACAACAGGCGAAAATGCCTGGGGTCAAAACAGGCGGCACTGCCTGGGGTCACAACAGGCGATACTGCCTGGGGTCACAACAGGCGATAATGCCTGGGGTCAAAACAGGCGGCACTGCCTGGGGTCACCTGCACAGATG
Source organism: Procambarus clarkii (assembly GCF_040958095.1). NCBI lineage: Eukaryota > Metazoa > Arthropoda > Malacostraca > Decapoda > Cambaridae > Procambarus > Procambarus clarkii. Next base: position 53,259,243 of record NC_091158.1, read on the forward strand.
ACACTGCCAGGGGTCACCACAGGTGGGACTGTCTGGTGTCAGCAACAGGTGGCACTGCCTGGGGTCAGCCACTGGCGACACTGCCTGGGGTCAGCCTGAGGCGCTAATACCTGGGGTCACCACAGGCTGTACTACCTGGGGTCACAACAGGAAACACTGCCAGGGGTCCGCCACAGGCGACACTGCCTAGTGTCACCACAGGCAACACTGCCTGGAGTCAACCACAGGCGGCACTGCCTGGGGTCAACCACAGGCGGCACTGCCTGGAGTCAACCACAGGCGGCACTGCCTGGGGTCAACCACAGGCGGCACTGCCTGGGGTCAGCCACAGGCGGGACTTCCAGGGGTCACCACAGGCAACACTGCCTGGGGTCAACCACAGGCGGCACTGCCTGGGGTCAACCACAGGCGGCACTGCCTGGGGTCAACCACAGGCGGCACTGCCTGAGGTCACCACAGGCAGCTCTGTCTGGGATCACCACAGGCGGCACTGTCTGGGATCACCACAGGCGGCACTGCCTGGGGTCACCACATGTGGCACTGCCAGGGGTCAGCCACAGGCGACACTGCCTGGGGTCACCACAGGTGGCACTGCCTGGGGTCAACCACAGGCGGATCTGCCTGAGGTCACCACAGGCAGCTCTGTCTGGGATCACCACAGGCGGCACTGCCAGGGGTCAGCGACAGGCGACACTGCCTGGGGTCACCACAGGTGGCACTGCCTGGGTCAGCCACAGGTGGCACTCCCGGGGGTCAGCCACAGGGGACATTGCCTGGGGTCAGCCACAGGCGGCACTGCCTGGGGTCACCACAAGCGGCACTGCCTGGGGTCACCACAGGCGGCACTCCCTGGGGTCACCACAGGCGGCACTGCCTGGGGTCATAACAGGTTACACTGCCTGGGGTCACCAGAGGCGGCACTGCCTGGGGTCATAACAGGTTACACTGCCTGGGGTCACAACAGGTTGCACTGCCTGGGGTCAGCCATAGGTGGCTCTGTCTGGGGTCTCCACAGGTGGCACTACTTGGGGTCACAACAGGTGGCACTGCGTGGGGTCAGCCATAGGTGGCACTGCCTGGGGTCAACCACAGGCGGCACTGCCTGGGGTCAACCACAGGCGGCACTGCCTGAGGTCACCACAGGCAGCTCTGTCTGGGATCACCACAGGCGGCACTGTCTGGGATCACCACAGGCGGCACTGCCTGGGGTCACCACATGTGGCACTGCCAGGGGTCAGCCACAGGCGACACTGCCTGGGGTCACCACAGGTGGCACTGCCTGGGGTCAACCACTGGCGGCACTGCCTGAGGTCACCACAGGCAGCTCTGTCTGGGATCACCACAGGCGGCACTGCCAGGGGTCAGCCACAGGCGACACTGCCTGGGGTCACCACAGGTGGCACTGCCTGGGTCAGCCACAGGTGGCACTCCCGGGGGTCAGCCACAGGGGACATTGCCTGGGGTCAGCCACAGGCGGCACTACCTGGGGTCACCACAAGCGGCACTGCCTGGGGTCACCACAGGCGGCACTCCCTGGGGTCACCACAGGCGGCACTGCCTGGGGTCATAACAGGTTACACTGCCTGGGGTCACCAGAGGCGGCACTGCCTGGGGTCATAACAGGTTACACTGCCTGGGGTCACAACAGGTTGCACTGCCTGGGGTCAGCCATAGGTGGCTCTGTCTGGGGTCTCCACAGGTGGCACTACTTGGGGTCACAACAGGTGGCACTGCGTGGGGTCAGCCATAGGTGGCACTGCCTGGGGTCAGCCATAGGTGGCACTGTCTGGGATCACCACAGGTGGCATTGCCTTGGGTCACCACAGGCGACACTGCCTGGGGTCAACCACAGGCGGCACTGCCTGGGGTCAGCCACAGGCGACACTGCCTGGGGTCACCACAGGCGACACTGCCTGGGGTCACCACAGGCGGTACTTCCTGGGGTCAGCCACAGGCGGAACTGCCTGGGGTCAGCCAAAGGTGGCACTGCCTGTGGTCAGCCACAGGCGGAACTGCCTGGGGTCAGCCACAGGCGGCACTGCCTGGGGTCAGCCACAGGCGGCACTGCCTGGGGTCAGCCACAGGCGGGACTTCCAGGGGTCACCACAGGCGACACTGCCTAGGGTTAGCCACAAGTGGAACTGCCAGGGTCAGCCCTAGGCGGCACTAACTGGGATCAGCCACAGGCGGCACTGCCTGGAGTCAGCCACAGGCGACACTGCCTGGGGTCACCACAGGCGGTACTTCCTGGGGTCAGCCACAGGCGGAACTGCCTGGGGTCAGCCAAAGGTGGCACTGCCTGTGGTCAGCCACAGGCGGCACTGCCTGGAGTCAGCCAAAGGTGGCACTGCCTGGGTTCAGCTACAGGTGGCACTACTTGGGTTCAGCCGCAGGTGGCACTGCCTTGGTTCATCACAGGTGGCACTGCCTGGGTTCATCACAGGTGGCACTGCCTGGGATCACCACAGGCGGCACTGCCTGGGGTGAGTCAGAGGCGACACTGCCTGGGGTTATCACAGGTGGCACTGCCTGGGGTCAGCTACAGGCAGCAATGCCTGGGGTTAGCCTCAGGCAGCACTGCCTGGGGTTAGCCTCAGGCAGCACTGCCTGGGGTTAGCCTCAGGCAGCACTCCCTGGGGTCATCACAGGTGGCACTGCCTGAGGTCACCACAGGCGGCACTGTCTGGGATCACCACAGGCGGCATTGCCTGGGGTCACCAAAGGCGGCACTACTTGGGGTCACCAGAGGCTCTACTGCCTGGGGTCACCACATGTGGCACTTTCTGGGGTCAGCCACAGGCGACACTGCCTGGGGTCACCACAGGTGGCACTGCCTGGGTCAGCCACAGGTGGCACTGCCTGTGGTCACCACAGGCGGCACTGCCTTGGGTCAGCCAAAGGTGGCCCTGCCTGGGGTCACAACAACCGGTATTGCCTGGGGTCAAAACAGGCGGCACTGCCTGGAATCACAACAGGCGGCACTGCCTGGGGTCACCACAGGCGGTACTGCCTGGGGTCAGCCACAGGTGGCACTGCCTGGGGTCACAACAGGCGAAAATGCCTGGGGTCAAAACAGGCGGCACTGCCTGGGTCACAACAGGCGATACTGCCTGGGGTCACAACAGGCGATAATGCCTGGGGTCAAAACAGGCGGCACTGCCTGGGGTCACCTGCACAGATGACACTGCCAGGGGTCACCACAGGTGGGACTGTCTGGTGTCAGCAACAGGTGGCACTGCCTGGGGTCAGCCACTGGCGACACTGCCTGGGGTCAGCCTGAGGCGCTAATACCTGGGGTCACCACAGGCTGTACTACCTGGGGTCACAACAGCAAACACTGCCAGGGGTCCGCCACAGGCGATAATGCCTGGGGTCAAAACAGGCGGCACTGCCTGGGGTCACCTGCACAGATGACACTGCCAGGGGTCACCACAGGCGGCACTGCCTGGAGTCAACCACAGGCGGCACTGCCTGGAGTCAACCACAGGCGGCACTGCCTGGGGTCAACCACAGGCGGCACTGCCTGGGGTCAGCCACAGGCGGGACTTCCAGGGGTCACCACAGGCAACACTGCCTGGGGTCAACCACAGGCGGCACTGCCTGGGGTCAACCACAGGCGGCACTGCCTGGGGTCAACCACAGGCGGCACTGCCTGAGGTCACCACAGGCGGCTCTGTCTGGGATCACCACAGGCGGCACTGTCTGGTATCACCACAGGCGGCACTGCCTGGGGTCACCACATGTGGCACTGCCAGGGGTCAGCCACAGGCGACACTGCCTGGGGTCGCCACAGGTGGCACTGCCTGGGTCAGCCACAGGTGGCACTCCCGGGGGTCAGCCACAGGGGACATTGCCTGGGGTCAGCCACAGGCGGCACTGCCTGGGGTCACCACAAGCGGCACTGCCTGGGGTCACCACAGGCGGCACTCCCTGGGGTCACCACAGGCGGCACTGCCTGGGGTCATAACAGGTTACACTGCCTGGGGTCACCAGAGGCGGCACTGCCTGGGGTCATAACAGGTTACACTGCCTGGGGTCACAACAGGTTGCACTGCCTGGGGTCAGCCATAGGTGGCTCTGTCTGGGGTCTCCACAGGAGGCACTACTTGGGGTCACAACAGGTGGCACTGCGTGGGGTCAGCCATAGGTGGCACTGCCTGGGGTCAGCCATAGGTGGCACTGTCTGGGATCACCACAGGTGGCATTGCCTTGGGTCACCACATGCGACACTGCCTTGGGTCAACCACAGGCGGCACTGCCTGGGGTCAGCCACAGGCGACACTGCCTGGGGTCACCACAGGCGGTACTTCCTGGGGTCAGCCACAGGCGGAACTGCCTGGGGTCAGCCAAAGGTGGCACTGCCTGTGGTCAGCCACAGGCGGCACTGCCTGGGGTCAACCACAGGTGGCACTGCCTGGGGTCAACCACAGGCGGCACTGCCTGGGGTCAGCCACAGGCGGCACTGCCTGGGGTCAGCCACAGGCGGCACTGCCTGGGGTCAGCCACAGGCGGGACTTCCAGGGGTCACCACAGGCGACACTGCCTAGGGTTAGCCACAAGTGGAACTGCCAGGGGTCAGCCGTAGGCGGCACTAACTGGGATCAGCCACAGGCGGCACTGCCTGGAGTCAGCCACAGGCGACACTGCCTGGGGTCACCACAGGCGGTACTTCCTGGGGTCAGCCACAGGCGGAACTGCCTGGGGTCAGCCAAAGGTGGCACTGCCTGTGGTCAGCCACAGGCGGCACTGCCTGGAGTCAGCCAAAGGTGGCACTGCCTGGGTTCAGCTACAGGTGGCACTACTTGGGTTCAGCCGCAGGTGGCACTGCCTTGGTTCATCACAGGTGGCACTGCCTGGGTTCATCACAGGTGGCACTGCCTGGGATCACCACAGGCGGCCCTGCCTGGGGTGAGTCAGAGGCGACACTGCCTGGGGTTATCACAGGTGGCACTGCCTGGGGTCAGCTACAGGCAGCACTGCCTGGGGTTAGCCTCAGGCAGCACTGCCTGGGGTTAGCCTCAGGCAACACTGCCTGGGGTTAGCCTCAGGCAGCACTCCCTGGGGTCATCACAGGTGGCACTGCCTGAGGTCACCACAGGCGGCACTGTCTGGGATCACCACAGGCGGCATTGCCTGGGGTCACCAAAGGCGGCACTGCTTGGGGTCACCAGAGGCTCTACTGCCTGGGGTCACCACATGTGGCACTGTCTGGGGTCAGCCACAGGCGACACTGCCTGGGGTCACCACAGGTGGCACTGCCTGGGTCAGCCACAGGTGGCACTGGCTGTGGTCACCACAGGCGGCACTGCCTTGGGTCAGCCAAAGGTGGCCCTGCCTGGGGTCACAACAGCCGGTATTGCCTGGGGTCAAAACAGGCGGCACTGCCTGGAATCACAACAGGCGGCACTGCCTGGGGTCACCACAGGCGGCACTGCCTGGGGTCAGCCACAGGTGGCACTGCCTGGGGTCACAACAGGCGAAAATGCCTGGGGTCAAAACAGGCGGCACTGCCTGGGGTCACAACAGGCGATACTGCCTGGGGTCACAACAGGCGATAATGCCTGGGGTCAAAACAGGCGGCACTGCCTGGGGTCACCTGCACAGATGACACTGCCAGGGGTCACCACAGGTGGGACTGTCTGGTGTCAGCAACAGGTGGCACTGCCTGGGGTCAGCCACTGGCGACACTGCCTGGGGTCAGCCTGAGGCGCTAATACCTGGGGTCACCACAGGCTGTACTACCTGGGGTCACAACAGCAAACACTGCCAGGGGTCCGCCACAGGCGATAATGCCTGGGGTCAAAACAGGCGGCACTGCCTGGGGTCACCTGCACAGATGACACTGCCAGGGGTCACCACAGGCGGCACTGCCTGGAGTCAACCACAGGCGGCACTGCCTGGAGTCAACCACAGGCGGCACTGCCTGGGGTCAACCACAGGCGGCACTGCCTGGGGTCAGCCACAGGCGGGACTTCCAGGGGTCACCACAGGCAACACTGCCTGGGGTCAACCACAGGCGGCACTGCCTGGGGTCAACCACAGGCGGCACTGCCTGGGGTCAACCACAGGCGGCACTGCCTGAGGTCACCACAGGCGGCTCTGTCTGGGATCACCACAGGCGGCACTGTCTGGGATCACCACAGGCGGCACTGCCTGGGGTCACCACATGTGGCACTCCCAGGGGTCAGCCACAGGCGACACTGCCTGGGGTCGCCACAGGTGGCACTGCCTGGGTCAGCCACAGGTGGCACTCCCGGGGGTCAGCCACAGGGGACATTGCCTGGGGTCAGCCACAGGCGGCACTGCCTGGGGTCACCACAAGCGGCACTGCCTGGGGTCACCACAGGCGGCACTCCCTGGGGTCACCACAGGCGGCACTGCCTGGGGTCATAACAGGTTACACTGCCTGGGGTCACCAGAGGCGGCACTGCCTGGGGTCATAACAGGTTACACTGCCTGGGGTCACAACAGGTTGCACTGCCTGGGGTCAGCCATAGGTGGCTCTGTCTGGGGTCTCCACAGGAGGCACTACTTGGGGTCACAACAGGTGGCACTGTGTGGGGTCAGCCATAGGTGGCACTGCCTGGGGTCAGCCATAGGTGGCACTGTCTGGGATCACCACAGGTGGCATTGCCTTGGGTCACCACAGGCGACACTGCCTGGGGTCAACCACAGGCGGCACTGCCTGGGGTCAGCCACAGGCGACACTGCCTGGGGTCACCACAGGCGGTACTTCCTGGGGTCAGCCACAGGCGGAACTGCCTGGGGTCAGCCAAAGGTGGCACTGCCTGTGGTCAGCCACAGGCGGCACTGCCTGGGGTCAACCACAGGTGGCACTGCCTGGGGTCAACCACAGGCGGCACTGCCTGGGGTCAGCTACAGGCGGCACTGCCTGGGGTCAGCCACAGGCGGCACTGCCTGGGGTCAGCCACAGGCGGGACTTCCAGGGGTCACCACAGGCGACACTGCCTAGGGTTAGCCACAAGTGGAACTGCCAGGGGTCAGCCGTAGGCGGCACTAACTGGGATCAGCCACAGGCGGCACTGCCTGGAGTCAGCCACAGGCGACACTGCCTGGGGTCACCACAGGCGGTACTTCCTGGGGTCAGCCACAGGCGGAACTGCCTGGGTTCAGCCAAAGGTGGCACTGCCTGTGGTCAGCCACAGGCGGCACTGCCTGGAGTCAGCCACAGGCGACACTGCCTGGGGTCACCACAGGCGGTACTTCCTGGGGTCAGCCACAGGCGGAACTGCCTGGGGTCAGCCAAAGGTGGCACTGCCTGTGGTCAGCCACAGGCGGCACTGCCTGGAGTCAGCCAAAGGTGGCACTGCCTGGGTTCAGCTACAGGTGGCACTACTTGGGTTCAGCCGCAGGTGGCACTGCCTTGGTTCATCACAGGTGGCACTGCCTGGGGTGAGTCAGAGGCGACACTGCCTGGGGTTATCACAGGTGGCACTGCCTGGGGTCAGCTACAGGCAGCACTGCCTGGGGTTAGCCTCAGGCAGCACTGCCTGGGGTTAGCCTCAGGCAACACTGCCTGGGGTTAGCCTCAGGCAGCACTCCCTGGGGTCATCACAGGTGGCACTGCCTGAGGTCACCACAGGCGGCACTGTCTGGGATCACCACAGGCGGCATTGCCTGGGGTCACCAAAGGCGGCACTGCTTGGGGTCACCAGAGGCTCTACTGCCTGGGGTCACCACATGTGGCACTGTCTGGGGTCAGCCACAGGCGACACTGCCTGGGGTCACCACAGGTGGCACTGCCTGGGTCAGCCACAGGTGGCACTGCCTGTGGTCACCACAGGCGGCAATGCCTTGGGTCAGCCAAAGGTGGCCCTGCCTGGGGTCACAACAGCCGGTATTGCCTGGGGTCAAAACAGGCGGCACTGCCTGGAATCACAACAGGCGGCACTGCCTGGGGTCACCACAGGCGGCACTGCCTGGGGTCAGCCACAGGTGGCACTGCCTGGGGTCACAACAGGCGAAAATGCCTGGGGTCAAAACAGGCGGCACTGCCTGGGGTCACAACAGGCGATACTGCCTGGGGTCACAACAGGCGATAATGCCTGGGGTCAAAACAGGCGGCACTGCCTGGGGTCACCTGCACAGATGACACTGCCAGGGGTCACCACAGGTGGGACTGTCTGGTGTCAGCAACAGGTGGCACTGCCTGGGGTCAGCCACTGGCGACACTGCCTGGGGTCAGCCTGAGGCGCTAATACCTGGGGTCACCACAGGCTGTACTACCTGGGGTCACAACAGCAAACACTGCCAGGGGTCCGCCACAGGCGATAATGCCTGGGGTCAAAACAGGCGGCACTGCCTGGGGTCACCTGCACAGATGACACTGCCAGGGGTCACCACAGGCGGCACTGCCTGGAGTCAACCACAGGCGGCACTGCCTGGAGTCAACCACAGGCGGCACTGCCTGGGGTCAACCACAGGCGGCACTGCCTGGGGTCAGCCACAGGCGGGACTTCCAGGGGTCACCACAGGCAACACTGCCTGGGGTCAACCACAGGCGGCACTGCCTGGGGTCAACCACAGGCGGCACTGCCTGGGGTCAACCACAGGCGGCACTGCCTGAGGTCACCACAGGCGGCTCTGTCTGGGATCACCACAGGCGGCACTGTCTGGGATCACCACAGGCGGCACTGCCTGGGGTCACCACATGTGGCACTGCCAGGGGTCAGCCACAGGCGACACTGCCTGGGGTCGCCACAGGTGGCACTGCCTGGGTCAGCCACAGGTGGCACTCCCGGGGGTCAGCCACAGGGGACATTGCCTGGGGTCAGCCACAGGCGGCACTGCCTGGGGTCACCACAAGCGGCACTGCCTGGGGTCACCACAGGCGGCACTCCCTGGGGTCACCACAGGCGGCACTGCCTGGGGTCATAACAGGTTACACTGCCTGGGGTCACCAGAGGCGGCACTGCCTGGGGTCATAACAGGTTACACTGCCTGGGGTCACAACAGGTTGCACTGCCTGGGGTCAGCCATAGGTGGCTCTGTCTGGGGTCTCCACAGGAGGCACTACTTGGGGTCACAACAGGTGGCACTGTGTGGGGTCAGCCATAGGTGGCACTGCCTGGGGTCAGCCATAGGTGGCACTGTCTGGGATCACCACAGGTGGCATTGCCTTGGGTCACCACAGGCGACACTGCCTGGGGTCAACCACAGGCGGCACTGCCTGGGGTCAGCCACAGGCGACACTGCCTGGGGTCACCACAGGCGGTACTTCCTGGGGTCAGCCACAGGCGGAACTGCCTGGGGTCAGCCAAAGGTGGCACTGCCTGTGGTCAGCCACAGGCGGCACTGCCTGGGGTCAACCACAGGTGGCACTGCCTGGGGTCAACCACAGGCGGCACTGCCTGGGGTCAGCTACAGGCGGCACTGCCTGGGGTCAGCCACAGGCGGCACTGCCTGGGGTCAGCCACAGGCGGGACTTCCAGGGGTCACCACAGGCGACACTGCCTAGGGTTAGCCACAAGTGGAACTGCCAGGGGTCAGCCGTAGGCGGCACTAACTGGGATCAGCCACAGGCGGCACTGCCTGGAGTCAGCCACAGGCGACACTGCCTGGGGTCACCACAGGCGGTACTTCCTGGGGTCAGCCACAGGCGGAACTGCCTGGGGTCAGCCAAAGGTGGCACTGCCTGTGGTCAGCCACAGGCGGCACTGCCTGGAGTCAGCCAAAGGTGGCACTGCCTGGGTTCAGCCACAGGTGGCACTACTTGGGTTCAGCCGCAGGTGGCACTGCATTGGTTCATCACAGGTGGCACTGCCTGGGTTCATCACAGGTGGCACTGCCTGGGATCACCACAGGCGGCACTGCCTGGGGTGAGTCAGAGGCGACACTGCCTGGGGTCATCACAGGTGGCACTGCCTGGGGTCAGCTACAGGCAGCACTGCCTGGGGTTAGCCTCAGGCAGCACTGCCTGGGGCACTCCCTGGGGTCATCACAGGTGGCACTGCCTGAGGTCGCCACAGGCGGCACTGTCTGGGATCACCACAGGCGGCATTGCCTGGGGTCACCAAAGGCGGCACTGCTTGGGGTCACCAGAGGCTCTACTGCCTGGGGTCACCACATGTGGCACTGTCTGGGGTCAGCCACAGGCGACACTGCCTGGGGTCACCACAGGTGGCACTGCCTGGATCAGCCACAGGTGGCACTGCCTGTGGTCACCACAGGCGGTACTGCCTGCGGTCAGCCACAGGTGGAACTGCCTGGGGTCAGCCACAGGTGGAACTGCCTGGGGTCAGCCACAGGTGGCACTGCCTGGGTCAGCCACAGGTGGCACTGCCTGTGGTCACCACAGGCGGTACTGCCTGCGGTCAGCCACAGGTGGAACTGCCTGGGGTCAGCCACAGGTGGAACTGCCTGGGATCACTACAGGCGGCACTGTCTGGGATCACCACAGGCGGCATTGCCTGGGGTCACCACAGGCGGCACTGCCTGGGGTTACCACAGGCGGCACTCCCTGGGGTCACCACAGGCGGCACTGCCTGGGGTCACCAAAGGCGGCACTGTCTGGGATCACCACAGGCGGCATTGCCTGGGGTCACCACAGGCGGCACTCCCTGGGGTCACCACAGGCGGCACTGCCTGGGGTCACCACAAGCGGCACTGCCTGGGGTCATAACAGGTTACACTGCCTGGGGTCACAACAGGTTGCACTGCCTGGGGTCAGCCATAGGTGGCACTGTCTGGGGTCTCCACAGGTGCCACTGCCTGGGGTCAGCCACAGGTGGCACTGCCTGGGGTCAGCCACAGGCGACACTGCATTGGGTCACCACAGACTTCACTGCCTGGGGTCACCACAGGCGGCACTGCCTGGGGTCACCACAGGCGGCACTTCCTAGGGTCACCACAGGCAACACTGCATGGGGTCAGCCACAGGTTGCACTGCTTGGGGTCAGCCACAGGCGGCACTGCCTAAGGTCAGCCACAGGCGGCACTGCCAGGGGTCAGCCACAGGTGGCACTGCCTGGGGTCAGCCACAGGTGGCACTGCCTGGGGTAAGCCACAGGGGACACTGCCTGGGGTCAGTCACAGGCGGCACTGCCTGGGGTCACCACAGGAGGCACTGCCTGGGGTCACCCCAGGCGGCACTGCCTGGGGTCAGCCACAGGAGGCATTTTCTGGGGTCACTACAGGTGGCACTGCCTGGGGTCACCACAGGCGGCACTGCCTGGGGTCACCACAGGCGGCACTGCCTGGGTCCACCACAGACGGCACTGCCTGTGGTTACCACAGGCGGCACTGCCTGGGGTCACCACAGGCGGCACTGCCTATGGAGTCTCCACAGGTGGCAATGCCTGAGGTTCCGCCACAGTCGGCACTGCCTGGGGTCAGCCACAGGCGACACTGCATGGGGTCAACACAGACGGCACTGCCTGGGGTCACCACAGACGGCACTGCCTGGGGTCAACACAGGCAACACTGCCTGGGGTCAACACAGGCAACACTGCCTGGGGTCAGCCACAGGCGGCACTGCCTGGGGTCACCACAGGCGACACTGCATGGGGTTAGCTACAGGTGGCACTGCCAGGGTCAGCCCCAGGCGGCAATGCCTGGGGTCTGCCACTGGCGGCACTGCCTGGAGTTAGCCACAGGCGGCACTGCTTGGGGTCAGCCACAGTTGTTACTGCCTGGGGTCATCTCCAGGCAGCAGTGCCAGGGGTCATCACACGTGGCACTGCCTGGGGTAATTACAGGTGGCACTGCCTGGGATCACCACAGGCGGCACTGCCTGGGGTCACCACAGGCGACACTGCCTGGGGTCACCACAGGTGGCACTGCCTTGGGTCAGCCACAGGCAACACTACCTGGGGTCTCCACAAGTGGCATTGCCTTGGGTCAGCAGTAGGTGGCACTTCCTAGTGTCAGCCACAGGCGACACTGCCTGGGGTCACCACAGGCTGTACTGCCAGGGGTCAGCCACAGGCGGCACCTGGGATCCGCCACAGGCGACACTGCCTGGGGTCACTACAGGCGGCACTGCCTGGGGTCATCCACAGACGGCACTGCCTAGGGTCAGCCACAGATGGCACTGCCTGGGGTCAGCCACAGGTGGCAGTGCCTGGGGTCACCACTGGCAGTTCTGCCTGGGGTCAGCCACAGGTGGCAGTGCCTGGGGTCACCACTGGCAGTACTGCCTGGGGTCAACCACAGACGGCACTGCCAGTGGTCAGCAACAGGCGGCACTGCCTGGGGTCAGCTACAGGTGGCACTGCCTGGGGTCAGCTACAGGTGGCACTGCCTGGGGTCACCAAAGGCTGTACTGCATGGGTTCACCACAGGATGCACTGCCAAGGGATCAGCCACAGGCGACACTGCCTGGGGTCAACACAGGTGACAATTCTTGGGGTCTTCCACACGGGACACTGCTTGGGGTCAGCCACAAGTGGTACTGCCTGGGGTCACCACAGGTGGTACGACCTGGGGTCAAAACAGGCGGCACTGCCTGGGGTCAGCCACAGGTGGCACTGCCTGGGGTCAACCACAGGCGGCACTGCCTGGGGTCAGCCACAGGCGGCACTGCCTGGGGTCAGCCACAGGCGGCACTGCCTGGGGTCAGCCACAGGCGGGACTTCCAGGGGTCACCACAGGCGACACTGCCTAGGGTTAGCCACAAGTGGAACTGCCAGGGGTCAGCCGTAGGGGGCACTAACTGGGATCAGCCACAAGCGGCACTGCCTGGAGTCAGCCACAGGCGACACTGCCTGGGGTCACCACAGGCGGTACTTCCTGGGGTCAGCCACAGGCGGAACTGCCTGGGGTCAGCCAAAGGTGGCACTGCCTGTGGTCAGCCACAGGCGGCACTGCCTGGAGTCAGCCAAAGGTGGCACTGCCTGGGTTCAGCCACAGGTGGCACTACTTGGGTTCAGCCGCAGGTGGCACTGCCTTGGTTCATCACAGGTGGCACTGCCTGGGTTCATCACAGGTGGCACTGCCTGGGATCACCACAGGCGGCACTGCCTGGGGTGAGTCAGAGGCGACACTGCCTGGGGTCATCACAGGTGGCACTGCCTGGGGTCAGCTACAGGCAGCACTGCCTGGGGTTAGCCTCAGGCAGCACTGCCTGGGGTTAGCCTCAGGCAGCACTGCCTGGGGTTAGCCTCAGGCAGCACTCCCTGGGGTCATCACAGGTGGCACTGCCTGAGGTCACCACAGGCGGCACTGTCTGGGATCACCACAGGCGGCATTGCCTGGGGTCACCAAAGGCGGCACTGCTTGGAGTCACCAGAGGCTCTACTGCCTGGGGTCACCACATGTGGCACTGTCTGGGGTCAGCCACAGGCGACACTGCCTGGGGTCACCACAGGTGGCACTGCCTGGGTCAGCCACAGGTGGCACTGCCTGTGGTCACCACAGGCGGTACTGCCTGCGGTCAGCCACAGGTGGAACTGCCTGGGGTCAGCCACAGGTGGAACTGCCTGGGGTCAGCCACAGGTGGCACTGCCTGGGTCAGCCACAGGTGGCACTGCCTGTGGTCACCACAGGCGGTACTGGGTGCGGTCAGCCACAGGTGGAACTGCCTGGGGTCAGCCACAGGTGGAACTGCCTGGGATCACTACAGGCGGCACTGTCTGGGATCACCACAGGCGGCATTGCCTGGGGTCACCACAGGCGGCACTCCCTGGGGTCACCACAGGCGGCACTGCCTGGGGTCACCAAAGGCGGCACTGTCTGGGATCAACACAGGCGGCATTGCCTGGGGTCAACACAGGCGGCACTCCCTGGGGTCACCACAGGCGGCACTGCCTGGGGTCACCACAAGCGGTACTGCCTGGGGTCATAACAGGTTACACTGCCTGGGGTCACCAGAGGCGGCACTGCCTGGGGTCACAACAGGTTGCACTGCCTGGGGTCAGCCATAGGTGGCACTGTCTGGGGTCTCCACAGGTGCCACTGCCTGGGGTCACCACAGGCGGCACTTCCTAGGGTCACCACAGGCAACACTGCATGGGGTCAGCCACAGGTGGCACTGCTTGGGGTCAACCACAGGCGGCATTGCCTGGGGTCACCACAGGCGGCACTCCCTGGGGTCACCACAGGCGGCACTGCCTGGGGTCACCAAAGGCGGCACTGTCTGGGATCAACACAGGCGGCATTGCCTGGGGTCACCACAGGCGGCACTCCCTGGGGTCACCACAGGCGGCACTGCCTGGGGTCACCACAAGCGGTACTGCCTGGGGTCATAACAGGTTACACTGCCTGGGGTCACCAGAGGCGGCACTGCCTGGGGTCACAACAGGTTGCACTGCCTGGGGTCAGCCATAGGTGGCACTGTCTGGGGTCTCCACAGGTGCCACTGCCTGGGGTCAGCCACAGGTGGCACTGCCTGGGGTCAGCCACAGGCGACACTGCATTGGGTCACCACAGACTTCACTGCCTGGGGTCACCACAGGCGGCACTGCCTGGGGTCACCACAGGCGGCACTTCCTAGGGTCACCACAGGCAACACTGCATGGGGTCAGCCACAGGTGGCACTGCTTGGGGTCAGCCACAGGCGGCACTGCCTGGGGTCAGCCACAGGCGGCACTGCCTGGGGTCAGCCACAGGTGGCACTGCCTGGGGTCAGCCACAGGTGGCACTGCCTGGGGTAAGCCACAGGGGACACTGCCTGGGGTCAGTCACAGGCGGCACTGCCTGGGGTCACCACAGGAGGCACTGCCTGGGGTCACCACAGGCGGCACTGCCTGGGGTCAGCCACAGGAGGCATTTTCTGGGGTCACTACAGGTGGCACTGCCTGGGGTCACCACAGGCGGCACTGCCTGGGGTCACCACAGGCGGCACTGCCTGGGTCCACCACAGACGGCACTGCCTGTGGTTACCACAGGCGGCACTGCCTGAGGTCACCACAGGCGGCACTGCCTATGGGGTCTCCACAGGTGGCAATGCCTGAGGTTCCGCCACAGTCGGCACTGCCTGGGGTCAGCCACAGGCGACACTGCATGGGGTCAACACAGACGGCACTGCCTGGGGTCACCACAGACGGCACTGCCTGGGGTCAACACAGGCAACACTGCCTGGTGTCAGCCACAGGCGGCACTGCCTGGGGTCACCACAGGCGACACTGCATGGGGTCAGCCACAGGTGGCACTGCTTAGGGTCAGCCACAGGTGGCACTGCCTGGGGTCAACCACAGGCGGCACTGCCTTGGGTCAGCCACAGGTGGTACTACCTGGGGTCAGCCACAGGCGGCACTGCCTGGGGTCACCGCAGGCGACACTGCATGGGGTTAGCTACAGGTGGCACTGCCAGGGTCAGCCCCAGGCGGCAATGCCTGGGGTCTGCCACTGGCGGCACTGCCTGGAGTTAGCCACAGGCGGCACTGCTTGGGGTCAGCCACAGTTGTTACTGCCTGGGGTCATCTCCAGGCAGCAGTGCCTGGGGTCATCACACGTGGCACTGCCTGGGGTAATTACAGGTGGCACTGCCTGGGATCACCACAGGCGGCACTGCCTGGGGTCACCACAGGCGACACTGCCTGGGGTCACCACAGGTGGCACTGCCTTGGGTCAGCCACAGGCAACACTACCTGGGGTCTCCACAAGTGGCATTGCCTTGGGTCAGCAGTAGGTGGCACTTCCTAGTGTCAGCCACAGGCGACACTGCCTGGGGTCACCACAGGCTGTACTGCCAGGGGTCAGCCACAGGCGGCACCTGGGATCCGCCTTAGGCGACACTGCCTGGGGTCACTACAGGCGGCACTGCCTGGGGTCATCCACAGACGGCACTGCCTAGGGTCAGCCACAGATGGCACTGCCTGGGGTCAGCCACAGGTGGCAGTGCCTGGGGTCACCACTGGCAGTTCTGCCTGGGGTCAGCCACAGGTGGCAGTGCCTGGGGTCACCACTGGCAGTACTGCCTGGGGTCAACCACAGACGGCACTGCCAGTGGTCAGCAACAGGCGGCACTGCCTGGGGTCAGCTACAGGTGGCACTGCCTGGGGTCAGCTACAGGTGGCACTGCCTGGGGTCACCAAAGGCTGTACTGCATGGGTTCACCACAGGATGCACTGCCAAGGGATCAGCCACAGGCGACACTGCCTGGGGTCAACACAGGTGACAATTCTTGAGGTCTTCCACACGGGACACTGCTTGGGGTCAGCCACAAGTGGTACTGCCTGGGGTCACCACAGGCGGTACGACCTGGGGTCAAAACAGGCGGCACTGCCTGGGGTCAGCCACAGGTGGCACTGCCTGGGGTCACAACAGGCGATACAGCCTGGGGTCACAACAGGCGAAAATGCCTGGGGTCAAAACAGGCGGCACTGCCTGGGGTCACAACAGGCGATACTGCCTGGGGTCTTAACAGGCGATAATGCCTGGGGTCAAAACAGGCGGCACTGCCTGGGGTCACCTGCACAGATGACACTGCCAGGGGTCACAACAGGCGATAATGCCTGGGGTCAAAACAGGCGGCACTGCCTGGGGTCAGCCACTGGCGACACTGCCTGGGGTCAGCCTGAGGCGCTAATACCTGGGGTCACCACAGGCTGTACTACCTGGGGTCACAACAGCAAACACTGCCAGGGGTCCGCCACAGGCGACACTGCCTAGTGTCACCACAGGCAACACTGCCTGGAGTCAACCACAGGCGGCACTGCCTGGGGTCAACCACAGGCGGCACTGCCTGGGGTCAACCACAGACGGCACTGCCTGGGGTCAACCACAGGCGGCACTGCCTGGGGTCAACCACAGACGGCACTGCCTGGGGTCAACCACAGGCGGCACTGCCTGAGGTCACCACAGGCGGCTCTGTCTGGGATCACCACAGGCGGCACTGTCTGGGATCACCACACGCGGCACTGCCTGGGGTCACCACATGTGGCACTGCCAGGGGTCAGCCACAGGCGACACTGCCTGGGGTCACCACAGGTGGCACTGCCTGGGTCAGCCACAGGTGGCACTCCCGGGGGTCAGCCACAGGGGACATTGCCTGGGGTCAGCCACAGGCGGCACTGCCTGGGGTCACCACAAGCGGCACTGCCTGGGGTCACCACAGGCGGCACTCCCTGGGGTCACCACAGGCGGCACTGCCTGGGGTCATAACAGGTTACACTGCCTGGGGTCACCAGAGGCGGCACTGCCTGGGGTCATAACAGGTTACACTGCCTGGGGTCACAACAGGTTGCACTGCCTGGGGTCAGCCATAGGTGGCTCTGTCTGGGGTCTCCACAGGAGGCACTACTTGGGGTCACAACAGGTGGCACTGTGTGGGGTCAGCCATAGGTGGCACTGCCTGGGGTCAGCCATAGGTGGCACTGTCTGGGATCACCACAGGTGGCATTGCCTTGGGTCACCACAGGCGACACTGCCTGGGGTCAACCACAGGCGGCACTGCCTGGGGTCAGCCACAGGCGACACTGCCTGGGGTCACCACAGGCGGTACTTCCTGGGGTCAGCCACAGGCGGAACTGCCTGGGGTCAGCCAAAGGTGGCACTGCCTGTGGTCAGCCACAGGCGGCACTGCCTGGGGTCAACCACAGGTGGCACTGCCTGGGGTCAACCACAGGCGGCACTGCCTGGGGTCAGCTACAGGCGGCACTGCCTGGGGTCAGCCACAGGCGGCACTGCCTGGGGTCAGCCACAGGCGGGACTTCCAGGGGTCACCACAGGCGACACTGCCTAGGGTTAGCCACAAGTGGAACTGCCAGGGGTCAGCCGTAGGCGGCACTAACTGGGATCAGCCACAGGCGGCACTGCCTGGAGTCAGCCACAGGCGACACTGCCTGGGGTCACCACAGGCGGTACTTCCTGGGGTCAGCCACAGGCGGAACTGCCTGGGGTCAGCCAAAGGTGGCACTGCCTGTGGTCAGCCACAGGCGGCACTGCCTGGAGTCAGCCAAAGGTGGCACTGCCTGGGTTCAGCCACAGGTGGCACTACTTGGGTTCAGCCGCAGGTGGCACTGCATTGGTTCATCACAGGTGGCACTGCCTGGGTTCATCACAGGTGGCACTGCCTGGGATCACCACAGGCGGCACTGCCTGGGGTGAGTCAGAGGCGACACTGCCTGGGGTCATCACAGGTGGCACTGCCTGGGGTCAGCTACAGGCAGCACTGCCTGGGGTTAGCCTCAGGCAGCACTGCCTGGGGCACTCCCTGGGGTCATCACAGGTGGCACTGCCTGAGGTCGCCACAGGCGGCACTGTCTGGGATCACCACAGGCGGCATTGCCTGGGGTCACCAAAGGCGGCACTGCTTGGGGTCACCAGAGGCTCTACTGCCTGGGGTCACCACATGTGGCACTGTCTGGGGTCAGCCACAGGCGACACTGCCTGGGGTCACCACAGGTGGCACTGCCTGGGTCAGCCACAGGTGGCACTGCCTGTGGTCACCACAGGCGGTACTGCCTGCGGTCAGCCACAGGTGGAACTGCCTGGGGTCAGCCACAGGTGGAACTGCCTGGGGTCAGCCACAGGTGGCACTGCCTGGGTCAGCCACAGGTGGCACTGCCTGTGGTCACCACAGGTGGTACTGCCTGCGGTCAGCCACAGGTGGAACTGCCTGGGGTCAGCCACAGGTGGAACTGCCTGGGATCACTACAGGCGGCACTGTCTGGGATCACCACAGGCGGCATTGCCTGGGGTCACCACAGGCGGCACTGCCTGGGGTTACCACAGGCGGCACTCCCTGGGGTCACCACAGGCGGCACTGCCTGGGGTCACCAAAGGCGGCACTGTCTGGGATCACCACAGGCGGCATTGCCTGGGGTCACCACAGGCGGCACTCCCTGGGGTCACCACAGGCGGCACTGCCTGGGGTCACCACAAGCGGCACTGCCTGGGGTCATAACAGGTTACACTGCCTGGGGTCACAACAGGTTGCACTGCCTGGGGTCAGCCATAGGTGGCACTGTCTGGGGTCTCCACAGGTGCCACTGCCTGGGGTCAGCCACAGGTGGCACTGCCTGGGGTCAGCCACAGGCGACACTGCATTGGGTCACCACAGACTTCACTGCCTGGGGTCACCACAGGCGGCACTGCCTGGGGTCACCACAGGCGGCACTTCCTAGGGTCACCACAGGCAACACTGCATGGGGTCAGCCACAGGTTGCACTGCTTGGGGTCAGCCACAGGCGGCACTGCCTAAGGTCAGCCACAGGCGGCACTGCCAGGGGTCAGCCACAGGTGGCACTGCCTGGGGTCAGCCACAGGTGGCACTGCCTGGGGTAAGCCACAGGGGACACTGCCTGGGGTCAGTCACAGGCGGCACTGCCTGGGGTCACCACAGGAGGCACTGCCTGGGGTCACCCCAGGCGGCACTGCCTGGGGTCAGCCACAGGAGGCATTTTCTGGGGTCACTACAGGTGGCACTGCCTGGGGTCACCACAGGCGGCACTGCCTGGGGTCACCACAGGCGGCACTGCCTGGGTCCACCACAGACAGCACTGCCTGTGGTTACCACAGGCGGCACTGCCTGGGGTCACCACAGGCGGCACTGCCTATGGAGTCTCCACAGGTGGCAATGCCTGAGGTTCCGCCACAGTCGGCACTGCCTGGGGTCAGCCACAGGCGACACTGCATGGGGTCAACACAGACGGCACTGCCTGGGGTCACCACAGACGGCACTGCCTGGGGTCAACACAGGCAACACTGCCTGGGGTCAACACAGGCAACACTGCCTGGGGTCAGCCACAGGCGGCACTGCCTGGGGTCACCACAGGCGACACTGCATGGGGTTAGCTACAGGTGGCACTGCCAGGGTCAGCCCCAGGCGGCAATGCCTGGGGTCTGCCACTGGCGGCACTGCCTGGAGTTAGCCACAGGCGGCACTGCTTGGGGTCAGCCACAGTTGTTACTGCCTGGGGTCATCTCCAGGCAGCAGTGCCAGGGGTCATCACACGTGGCACTGCCTGGGGTAATTACAGGTGGCACTGCCTGGGATCACCACAGGCGGCACTGCCTGGGGTCACCACAGGCGACACTGCCTGGGGTCACCACAGGTGGCACTGCCTTGGGTCAGCCACAGGCAACACTACCTGGGGTCTCCACAAGTGGCATTGCCTTGGGTCAGCAGTAGGTGGCACTTCCTAGTGTCAGCCACAGGCGACACTGCCTGGGGTCACCACAGGCTGTACTGCCAGGGGTCAGCCACAGGCGGCACCTGGGATCCGCCACAGGCGACACTGCCTGGGGTCACTACAGGCGGCACTGCCTGGGGTCATCCACAGACGGCACTGCCTAGGGTCAGCCACAGATGGCACTGCCTGGGGTCAGCCACAGGTGGCAGTGCCTGGGGTCACCACTGGCAGTTCTGCCTGGGGTCAGCCACAGGTGGCAGTGCCTGGGGTCACCACTGGCAGTACTGCCTGGGGTCAACCACAGACGGCACTGCCAGTGGTCAGCAACAGGCGGCACTGCCTGGGGTCAGCTACAGGTGGCACTGCCTGGGGTCAGCTACAGGTGGCACTGCCTGGGGTCACCAAAGGCTGTACTGCATGGGTTCACCACAGGATGCACTGCCAAGGGATCAGCCACAGGCGACACTGCCTGGGGTCAACACAGGTGACAATTCTTGGGGTCTTCCACACGGGACACTGCTTGGGGTCAGCCACAAGTGGTACTGCCTGGGGTCACCACAGGTGGTACGACCTGGGGTCAAAACAGGCGGCACTGCCTGGGGTCAGCCACAGGTGGCACTGCCTGGGGTCAACCACAGGCGGCACTGCCTGGGGTCAGCCACAGGCGGCACTGCCTGGGGTCAGCCACAGGCGGCACTGCCTGGGGTCAGCCACAGGCGGGACTTCCAGGGGTCACCACAGGCGACACTGCCTAGGGTTAGCCACAAGTGGAACTGCCAGGGGTCAGCCGTAGGGGGCACTAACTGGGATCAGCCACAAGCGGCACTGCCTGGAGTCAGCCACAGGCGACACTGCCTGGGGTCACCACAGGCGGTACTTCCTGGGGTCAGCCACAGGCGGAACTGCCTGGGGTCAGCCAAAGGTGGCACTGCCTGTGGTCAGCCACAGGCGGCACTGCCTGGAGTCAGCCAAAGGTGGCACTGCCTGGGTTCAGCCACAGGTGGCACTACTTGGGTTCAGCCGCAGGTGGCACTGCCTTGGTTCATCACAGGTGGCACTGCCTGGGTTCATCACAGGTGGCACTGCCTGGGATCACCACAGGCGGCACTGCCTGGGGTGAGTCAGAGGCGACACTGCCTGGGGTCATCACAGGTGGCACTGCCTGGGGTCAGCTACAGGCAGCACTGCCTGGGGTTAGCCTCAGGCAGCACTGCCTGGGGTTAGCCTCAGGCAGCACTGCCTGGGGTTAGCCTCAGGCAGCACTCCCTGGGGTCATCACAGGTGGCACTGCCTGAGGTCACCACAGGCGGCACTGTCTGGGATCACCACAGGCGGCATTGCCTGGGGTCACCAAAGGCGGCACTGCTTGGAGTCACCAGAGGCTCTACTGCCTGGGGTCACCACATGTGGCACTGTCTGGGGTCAGCCACAGGCGACACTGCCTGGGGTCACCACAGGTGGCACTGCCTGGGTCAGCCACAGGTGGCACTGCCTGTGGTCACCACAGGCGGTACTGCCTGCGGTCAGCCACAGGTGGAACTGCCTGGGGTCAGCCACAGGTGGAACTGCCTGGGGTCAGCCACAGGTGGCACTGCCTGGGTCAGCCACAGGTGGCACTGCCTGTGGTCACCACAGGCGGTACTGGGTGCGGTCAGCCACAGGTGGAACTGCCTGGGGTCAGCCACAGGTGGAACTGCCTGGGATCACTACAGGCGGCACTGTCTGG
Organism: Procambarus clarkii; assembly: GCF_040958095.1. Taxonomy (NCBI): domain Eukaryota; kingdom Metazoa; phylum Arthropoda; class Malacostraca; order Decapoda; family Cambaridae; genus Procambarus; species Procambarus clarkii. The sequence continues at coordinate 53,281,005 of NC_091158.1, forward strand.
GATCACCACAGGCGGCATTGCCTGGGGTCACCACAGGCGGCACTCCCTGGGGTCACCACAGGCGGCACTGCCTGGGGTCACCAAAGGCGGCACTGTCTGGGATCAACACAGGCGGCATTGCCTGGGGTCAACACAGGCGGCACTCCCTGGGGTCACCACAGGCGGCACTGCCTGGGGTCACCACAAGCGGTACTGCCTGGGGTCATAACAGGTTACACTGCCTGGGGTCACCAGAGGCGGCACTGCCTGGGGTCACAACAGGTTGCACTGCCTGGGGTCAGCCATAGGTGGCACTGTCTGGGGTCTCCACAGGTGCCACTGCCTGGGGTCACCACAGGCGGCACTTCCTAGGGTCACCACAGGCAACACTGCATGGGGTCAGCCACAGGTGGCACTGCTTGGGGTCAACCACAGGCGGCATTGCCTGGGGTCACCACAGGCGGCACTCCCTGGGGTCACCACAGGCGGCACTGCCTGGGGTCACCAAAGGCGGCACTGTCTGGGATCAACACAGGCGGCATTGCCTGGGGTCACCACAGGCGGCACTCCCTGGGGTCACCACAGGCGGCACTGCCTGGGGTCACCACAAGCGGTACTGCCTGGGGTCATAACAGGTTACACTGCCTGGGGTCACCAGAGGCGGCACTGCCTGGGGTCACAACAGGTTGCACTGCCTGGGGTCAGCCATAGGTGGCACTGTCTGGGGTCTCCACAGGTGCCACTGCCTGGGGTCAGCCACAGGTGGCACTGCCTGGGGTCAGCCACAGGCGACACTGCATTGGGTCACCACAGACTTCACTGCCTGGGGTCACCACAGGCGGCACTGCCTGGGGTCACCACAGGCGGCACTTCCTAGGGTCACCACAGGCAACACTGCATGGGGTCAGCCACAGGTGGCACTGCTTGGGGTCAGCCACAGGCGGCACTGCCTGGGGTCAGCCACAGGCGGCACTGCCTGGGGTCAGCCACAGGTGGCACTGCCTGGGGTCAGCCACAGGTGGCACTGCCTGGGGTAAGCCACAGGGGACACTGCCTGGGGTCAGTCACAGGCGGCACTGCCTGGGGTCACCACAGGAGGCACTGCCTGGGGTCACCACAGGCGGCACTGCCTGGGGTCAGCCACAGGAGGCATTTTCTGGGGTCACTACAGGTGGCACTGCCTGGGGTCACCACAGGCGGCACTGCCTGGGGTCACCACAGGCGGCACTGCCTGGGTCCACCACAGACGGCACTGCCTGTGGTTACCACAGGCGGCACTGCCTGAGGTCACCACAGGCGGCACTGCCTATGGGGTCTCCACAGGTGGCAATGCCTGAGGTTCCGCCACAGTCGGCACTGCCTGGGGTCAGCCACAGGCGACACTGCATGGGGTCAACACAGACGGCACTGCCTGGGGTCACCACAGACGGCACTGCCTGGGGTCAACACAGGCAACACTGCCTGGTGTCAGCCACAGGCGGCACTGCCTGGGGTCACCACAGGCGACACTGCATGGGGTCAGCCACAGGTGGCACTGCTTAGGGTCAGCCACAGGTGGCACTGCCTGGGGTCAACCACAGGCGGCACTGCCTTGGGTCAGCCACAGGTGGTACTACCTGGGGTCAGCCACAGGCGGCACTGCCTGGGGTCACCGCAGGCGACACTGCATGGGGTTAGCTACAGGTGGCACTGCCAGGGTCAGCCCCAGGCGGCAATGCCTGGGGTCTGCCACTGGCGGCACTGCCTGGAGTTAGCCACAGGCGGCACTGCTTGGGGTCAGCCACAGTTGTTACTGCCTGGGGTCATCTCCAGGCAGCAGTGCCTGGGGTCATCACACGTGGCACTGCCTGGGGTAATTACAGGTGGCACTGCCTGGGATCACCACAGGCGGCACTGCCTGGGGTCACCACAGGCGACACTGCCTGGGGTCACCACAGGTGGCACTGCCTTGGGTCAGCCACAGGCAACACTACCTGGGGTCTCCACAAGTGGCATTGCCTTGGGTCAGCAGTAGGTGGCACTTCCTAGTGTCAGCCACAGGCGACACTGCCTGGGGTCACCACAGGCTGTACTGCCAGGGGTCAGCCACAGGCGGCACCTGGGATCCGCCTTAGGCGACACTGCCTGGGGTCACTACAGGCGGCACTGCCTGGGGTCATCCACAGACGGCACTGCCTAGGGTCAGCCACAGATGGCACTGCCTGGGGTCAGCCACAGGTGGCAGTGCCTGGGGTCACCACTGGCAGTTCTGCCTGGGGTCAGCCACAGGTGGCAGTGCCTGGGGTCACCACTGGCAGTACTGCCTGGGGTCAACCACAGACGGCACTGCCAGTGGTCAGCAACAGGCGGCACTGCCTGGGGTCAGCTACAGGTGGCACTGCCTGGGGTCAGCTACAGGTGGCACTGCCTGGGGTCACCAAAGGCTGTACTGCATGGGTTCACCACAGGATGCACTGCCAAGGGATCAGCCACAGGCGACACTGCCTGGGGTCAACACAGGTGACAATTCTTGAGGTCTTCCACACGGGACACTGCTTGGGGTCAGCCACAAGTGGTACTGCCTGGGGTCACCACAGGCGGTACGACCTGGGGTCAAAACAGGCGGCACTGCCTGGGGTCAGCCACAGGTGGCACTGCCTGGGGTCACAACAGGCGATACTGCCTGGGGTCACAACAGGCGAAAATGCCTGGGGTCAAAACAGGCGGCACTGCCTGGGGTCACAACAGGCGATACTGCCTGGGGTCTTAACAGGCGATAATGCCTGGGGTCAAAACAGGCGGCACTGCCTGGGGTCACCTGCACAGATGACACTGCCAGGGGTCACAACAGGCGATAATGCCTGGGGTCAAAACAGGCGGCACTGCCTGGGGTCAGCCACTGGCGACACTGCCTGGGGTCAGCCTGAGGCGCTAATACCTGGGGTCACCACAGGCTGTACTACCTGGGGTCACAACAGCAAACACTGCCAGGGGTCCGCCACAGGCGACACTGCCTAGTGTCACCACAGGCAACACTGCCTGGAGTCAACCACAGGCGGCACTGCCTGGGGTCAACCACAGGCGGCACTGCCTGGGGTCAACCACAGACGGCACTGCCTGGGGTCAACCACAGGCGGCACTGCCTGGGGTCAACCACAGACGGCACTGCCTGGGGTCAACCACAGGCGGCACTGCCTGAGGTCACCACAGGCGGCTCTGTCTGGGATCACCACAGGCGGCACTGTCTGGGATCACCACACGCGGCACTGCCTGGGGTCACCACATGTGGCACTGCCAGGGGTCAGCCACAGGCGACACTGCCTGGGGTCACCACAGGTGGCACTGCCTGGGTCAGCCACAGGTGGCACTCCCGGGGGTCAGCCACAGGGGACATTGCCTGGGGTCAGCCACAGGCGGCACTGCCTGGGGTCACCACAAGCGGCACTGCCTGGGGTCACCACAGGCGGCACTCCCTGGGGTCACCACAGGCGGCACTGCCTGGGGTCATAACAGGTTACACTGCCTGGGGTCACCAGAGGCGGCACTGCCTGGGGTCATAACAGGTTACACTGCCTGGGGTCACAACAGGTTGCACTGCCTGGGGTCAGCCATAGGTGGCTCTGTCTGGGGTCTCCACAGGTGGCACTACTTGGGGTCACAACAGGTGGCACTGCGTGGGGTCAGCCATAGGTGACACTGCCTGGGGTCAGCCATAGGTGGCACTGTCTGGGATCACCACAGGTGGCATTGCCTTGGGTCACCACAGGCGACACTGCCTGGGGTCAACCACAGGCGGCACTGCCTGGGGTCAGCCACAGGCGACACTGCCTGGGGTCACCACAGGCGGTACTTCCTGGGGTCAGCCACAGGCTGAACTGCCTGGGGTCAGCCAAAGGTGGCACTGCCTGTGGTCAGCCACAGGCGGCACTGCCTGGGGTCAACCACAGGTGGCACTGCCTGGGGTCAACCACAGGCGGCACTGCCTGGGGTCAGCCACAGGCGGCACTGCCTGGGGTCAGCCACAGGCGGCACTGCCTGGGGTCAGCCACAGGCGGGACTTCCAGGGGTCACCACAGGCGACACTGCCTAGGGTTAGCCACAAGTGGAACTGCCAGGGGTCAGCCGTAGGCGGCACTAACTGGGATCAGCCACAGGCGGCACTGCCTGGAGTCAGCCACAGGCGACACTGCCTGGGGTCACCACAGGCGGTACTTCCTGGGGTCAGCCACAGGCGGAACTGCCTGGGGTCAGCCAAAGGTGGCACTGCCTGTGGTCAGCCACAGGCGGCACTGCCTGGAGTCAGCCAAAGGTGGCACTGCCTGGGTTCAGCCACAGGTGGCACTACTTGGGTTCAGCCGCAGGTGGCACTGCCTTGGTTCATCACAGGTGGCACTGCCTGGGTTCATCACAGGTGGCACTGCCTGGGATCACCACAGGCGGCACTGCCTGGGGTGAGTCAGAGGCGACACTGCCTGGGGTCATCACAGGTGGCACTGCCTGGGGTCAGCTACAGGCAGCACTGCCTGGGGTTAGCCTCAGGCAGCACTGCCTGGGGTTAGCCTCAGGCAGCACTGCCTGGGGTTAGCCTCAGGCAGCACTCCCTGGGGTCATCACAGTTGGCACTGCCTGAGGTCACCACAGGCGGCACTGTCTGGGATCACCACAGGCGGCATTGCCTGGGGTCACCAAAGGCGGCACTGCTTGGGGTCACCAGAGGCTCTACTGCCTGGGGTCACCACATGTGGCACTGTCTGGGGTCAGCCACAGGCGACACTGCCTGGGGTCACCACAGGTGGCACTGCCTGGGTCAGCCACAGGTGGCACTGCCTGTGGTCACCACAGGCGGTACTGCCTGCGGTCAGCCACAGGTGGAACTGCCTGGGGTCAGCCACAGGTGGAACTGCCTGGGGTCAGCCACAGGTGGCACTGCCTGGGTCAGCCACAGGTGGCACTGCCTGTGGTCACCACAGGCGGTACTGGGTGCGGTCAGCCACAGGTGGAACTGCCTGGGGTCAGCCACAGGTGGAACTGCCTGGGATCACTACAGGCGGCACTGTCTGGGATCACCACAGGCGGCATTGCCTGGGGTCACCACAGGCGGCTCTCCCTGGGGTCACCACAGGCGGCACTCCCTGGGGTCACCACAGGCGGCACTGCCTGGGGTCACCACAGGCGGCACTGTCTGGGATCACCACAGGCGGCATTGCCTGGGGTCACCACAGGCGGCACTCCCTGGGGTCACCACAGGCGGCACTGCCTGGGGTCACCACAAGCGGCACTGCCTGGGGTCATAAAAGGTTACACTGCCTGGGGTCACCAGAGGCGGCACTGCCTGGGGTCACAACAGGTTGCACTACCTGGGGTCAGCCATAGGTGGCACTGTCTGGGGTCTCCACAGGTGCCACTGCCTGGGGTCAGCCACAGGTGGCACTGCCTGGGGTCAGCCACAGGCGACACTGCATTGGGTCACCACAGACTTCACTGCCTGGGGTCACCACAGGCGGCACTGCCTGGGGTCACCACAGGCGGCACTTCCTAGGGTCACCACAGGCAACACTGCATGGGGTCAGCCACAGGTGGCACTGCTTGGGGTCAGCCACAGGCGGCACTGCCTGGGGTCAGCCACAGGCGGCACTGCCTGGGGTCAGCCACAGGTGGCACTGCCTGGGGTCAGCCACAGGTGGCACTGCCTGGGGTAAGCCACAGGGGACACTGCCTAGGGTCAGTCACAGGCGGCACTGCCTGGGGTCACCACAGGAGGCACTGCCTGGGGTCACCACAGGCGGCACTGCCTGGGGTCAGCCACAGGAGGCATTTTCTGGGGTCACTACAGGTGGCACTGCCTGGGGTCACCACAGGCGGCACTGCCTGGGGTCACCACAGGCGGCACTGCCTGGGTCCACCACAGACGGCACTGCCTGTGGTTACCACAGGCGGCACTGCCTGGGGTCACCACAGGCGGCACTGCCTATGGGGTCTCCACAGGTGGCAATGCCTGAGGTTCCGCCACAGTCGGCACTGCCTGGGGTCAGCCACAGCCCAGCAAACAATTTTAGGTTGCCACAACATATCTGGTAAGTATTTGAAAGTATTGGAAACGTTTGTTTTATCGTATCAGATACGATATTGTGTGTGGACTTAAATAGGTTTCCAAAACTTATAACCAAGACATATGTATCTAACACTAATTTGAGATGTTGTGGCAACTTTACACTCCTAACATGAGTCATTCATAATCCATTCATATACCAATATGAATCTCTTATGAAAGGTTTGAGCCAATAATCTGAACCCTTTTCACATCTTTGTGTGTAAAGTTAAATTTCTTTAAATTAAATTATATTTTATATTATATTATTTTTATTATATTTTATATTATATTATTATTTTCAATTTTAATATTAAAACCAATTGAAGGGTAAAAAAAATCTAATAATTTATATTTCTTTTATTATTTACTAACAATTAAAATTATTTACTAACGGAGAGAGGGGAGGCTGTACGGCGGAGAGTGGCGGCTGTGGCGGACAGTGGCGGCGGTGGCGGATAGTGGCGGCGGGCGGACAGTGGCGGCGGCGGGCGGACAGTGGCGGCGGGCGGACAGTGGCGGCGGTGGCGGATAGTGGCGGCGGGCGGACAGTGGCGGCGGTGGCGGATAGTGGCGGCGGGCGGACAGTGGCGGCGGGCGGACAGTGGCGGCGGTGGCGGATAGTGGCGGCTGTGGCGGATAGTGGTGGCGGGCGGACCGTGGTGGCTTTGGCGGCGGTGGTGGACAGTGGCGGCGGCGGTGGTGGACAGTGGCGGCGGGCGGACAGTGGCGGCGGCGGGCGGACAGTGGCGGCGGCGGGCGGACAGTGGCGGCGGCGGGCGGACAGTGGTGGCGGCGGGCGGACAGTGGTGGCGGCGGGCGGACAGTGGTGGCGGCGGGCGGACAGTGGTGGCGGCGGGCGGACAGTGGTGGCGGTGGCAGACAGTGGTGGCGGTGGCAGACAGTGGTGGCGGTGGCGGACAGTGGTGGCGGTGGCGGATAGTGGCAGCGGGCGGACAGTGGCGGCGGGCGGAAAGTGGCGGCGGTAGCGGACAGTGGCGTCGGGCGGACAGTGGCGTCGGGCGGACAGTGGCGGCGGTGGCGGATAGTGGCGGCGGGCGGACAGTGGCGGCGGTGGCGGATAGTGGCGGCGGGCGGACAGGGCGGCGGCGGGCGGACAGTGGCGGCGGTGGCGGATAGTGGCGGCGGGCGGACAGTGGCGGCGGGCGGACAGTGGTGGCGGCGGGCGGACAGTGGTGGCGGTGGCAGACAGTGGTGGCGGTGGCAGACAGTGGTGGCGGTGGAGGACAGTGGTGGCGGTGGCGGATAGTGGCAGCGGGCGGACAGTGGCGGCGGGCGGAAAGTGGCGGCGGTGGCGGACAGTGGCGTCGGGCGGACAGTGGCGTCGGGCGGACAGTGGCGGCGGTGGCGGATAGTGGCGGCGGGCGGACAGGGCGGCGGCGGGCGGACAGTGGCGGCGGTGGCGGATAGTGGCGGCGGGCGGACAGTGGCGGCGGGCGGACAGTGGCGGCTGTGGCGGATAGTGGCGGCGGGCGGACCGTGGCGGCTTTGGCGGCGGTGGTGGACAGTGGCGGCGGGCGGACAGTGGCGGCGGCGGGCGGACAGTGGCGGCGGCGGGCGGACAGTGGCGGTGGCGGGCGGACAGTGGCGGCGGCGGGCGAACAGTGGCGGCGGCGGGCGGACAGTGGTGGCGGCGGGCGGACAGTGGAGGCGGCGGGCGGACAGTGGAGGCGGCGGGCGGACAGTGGTGGCGGCGGGCGGACAGTGGTGGCGGCGGGCGGACAGTGGTGGCGGCGGGCGAACAGTGGTGGCGGTGGCAGACAGTGGTGGCGGACAGTGACGGCGGTGGCGGACAGTGGTGGCGGTGGCGGACAGTGGCGGCTGTGTCTGGCGGTGGTGGCGGGCGGTGGCAGACAGTGGTGGCGGACAGTGACGGCGGTGGCGGACAGTGGTGGCGGTGGCGGACAGTGGCGGCTGTGTCTGGCGGTGGTGGCGGGCGGTGGCGGGTGGCGGCGTCTGTGATGAGTAGTGGCGGCTGGCGGTGGTGGGTGGTGGCGGCGGTGGTGGTGGGTGGTGGTGGCGGCGGTGGTGGTGGGTGGTGGTGGCGGCGGCGGCGGCTGGTTGTGGTGGGTGGTGGTGGCGGCGGCGGCTGGTGGGTGGCGGCGGCGGCTGGTGGTGGTGGGTGGTGGCGGCGGGTGGTGGGTGGTGGCGGCTGTGGTGGGTGGTGGCGGGCGGTGGCGGGCGGCGGCGGCTGTGGTGGGTGGTGACGATCGGCGGTGGGGGGGCCTGGTGGCGGCTGGCGGTGGCGGCTTGCGGTGGCGACTGTGGCAACGGGCGGTGACGGCTGATAGCGGGCGGTGGTGGCGGCTGGTGGCAGGTGGTGGTGGCGGCGGCGGTGATGGGTGGTGGCGGCGGCGGTGGTGGTGGGTGGTGGTGGCGGCGGCGGTGATGGGTGGTGGCGGCGGTGGTGGTGGGTGGTGGTGGCGACGGCGGCTGGTGGTGGTGGTGGTGGGTGGTGGTGGTGGGTGGTGGCGGCGGGTGGCGGTGGTGGGTGGCGGTGGCTGGTGGTGGGTGGTGGCGGCGGGTGGTGAGTGGCGGTGGTGGGTGGCGGTGGCTGGTGGCGGCTGGTGGCGGGTGGTGGCGGGTGGCGGGTGGCGGCTGGTGGTGGGTGGCGGCGGGTGGCGGCTGGTGGTGGGTGGTGGCGGGTGGTGGCGGGTGGCGGCTGGTGGTGGGTGGCGGCTGGTGGTGGGTGGTGGCGGGTGGCGGCTGGTGGTGGGTGGCGGTGGGTGGTGGCGGCGGGTGGTGAATGGCGGTGGCGGCTGGTGGTGGGTGGCGGCGGGTGGCGGCTGGTGGTGGGTGGTGGCGGGTGGTGGCTGGTGGTGGGTGGCGGCTGGTGGTGGGTGGTGGCGGGTGGCGGCTGGTGGTGGGTGGCGGTGGGTGGTGGCGGCGGGTGGTGAATGGCGGTGGTGGGTGGCGGTGGCTGGTGGCGGGTGGCGGCTGGTGGTGGGTGGTGGCGGGTGGCGGCTGGTGGTGGGTGGTGGCGGGTGGCGGCTGGTGGTGGGTGGTGGCGGCGGGTGGCGGTGGTGGGTGGCGGTGGCTGGTGGCGGGTGGCGGCTGGTGGTGGGTGGTGGCGGCGGGTGGTGAGTGGCGGTGGTGGGTGGCGGTGGCTGGTGGCGGGTGGCGGCTGGTGGCGGGTGGCGGCTGGTGGTGGGTGGTGGCGGGTGGCGGCTGGTGGTGGGTGGTGGCGGGTGGCGGCTGGTGGTGGGTGGTGGCGGGTGGCGGCTGGTGGTGGCGGGTGGCGGCTGGTGGCGGGTGGTGGGTGGTGGCGGCGGGGTGGTGAGTGGCGGTGGCGGCTGGTGGTGGGTGGTGGCGGGTGGCGGCTGGTGGTGGGTGGTGGCGGGTGGCGGCTGGTGGTGGGTGGTGGCGGGTGGCGGCTGGTGGTGGGTGGTGGCGGCTGGTGGTGGGTGGTGGCAGGTGGCGGCTGGTGGTGGGTGGCGGCGGGTGGCGGGTGGTGGCGGGTGGCGGCTGGTGGTGGGTGGTGGCGGGTGGCGGCTGGTGGTGGGCGGCGGGTGGCGGCTGGTGGTGGGTGGCGGGTGGCGGCGGGTGGCGGCTGATGGTGGGTGGCGGCGGGTGGCGGCTGGTGGTGGGTGGTGGCAGGTGGCGGGTGGTGGCAGGTGGCGGCTGGTGGTGGGTGGTGGCGGGTGGCGGCTGGTGGTGGGTGGTGGTGGGTGGTGGTGGGTGGTGGCGGGTGGCGGCGGGTGGCGGCGGGTGGCGGCTGGTGGCGGCTGGGACACACCCTTCACCACTGAAGGTCTGAGTACAACTAACCATATGTCTCTCTCACCCACCAGCCCAGTGTTGCCAGCTCGCGCTCTCAAAATGTTTCCTTCAAAGATTGTATATTATCTTTGAACAACAAGTTTGATTATCAAGGAAATAATGCATATATTATTGTCACATTAATACTGTGCAATATCTTATTACATTCCTGCTAAATAATTATAATTTGAAACAGGACAAAAAATCCCACATATATATAAAAACCAACATTAGAGATCACGAGGCCTAGGCCTCTCCTGTGACCACACATCCTGCCTCCCTGGCCTGCTACTCTCTCACACCTCACACTCTTAACTCTCTCATAATCACTCTCACTCTCTTACTCTGTCACTCTTACTCTCTGTCACTCTTACTCTCTGTCACTCTTACTCTGTCACTCTTACTCTGTCACTCTTACACTGTCACTCTTACTCTCTGTCACTCTTACTCTGTCACTCTTACTCTCTGTCACTCTTACTCTCTGTCACTCTTACTCTCTGTCACTCTTACTCTCTGTCACTCTTACTCTCTGTCACTCTTACTCTCTGTCACTCTTACTCTGTCACTCTTACTCTGTCACTCTTACTCTGTCACTCTTACTCTCTGTCACTCTTACTCTCTGTCATTCTTACTCTCTGTCACTCTTACTCTGTCACTCTTACTCTCTGTCACTCTTACTCTCTGTCACTCTTACTCTCTGTCACTCTTACTCTCTGTCACTCTTACTCCCTGTCACTCTTACTCTGTCACTCTTACACTCTGTCACTCTTACTCTCTGTCACTCTTACTCTGTCACTCTTACTCTCTGTCACTCTTACTCTCTGTCACTCTTACTCTCTGTCACTCTTACTCTCTGTCACTCTTACTCCCTGTCACTCTTACTCTGTCACTCTTACACTCTGTCACTCTTACTCTCTGTCACTCTTACTCTGTCACTCTTACTCTCTGTCACTCTTACTCTGTCACTCTTACTCTCTGTCACTCTTACTCTCTGTCACTCTTACTCTCTGTCACTCTTACTCTCTGTCACTCTTACTCTCTGTCACTCTTACTCTGTCACTCTTACTCTCTGTCACTCTTACTCTCTGTCACTCTTACTCTCTGTCACTCTTACTCTCTGTCACTCTTACTCTGTCATTCTTACTCTCAGTCACCCTTACCCATTCATACTCACTCTCTCACTCTTACTCTCATACTCTTACTCTCAATTACTCTTACTCTCAATCACTCTTACTCCCAATCACTCCTACTCCCAATCACTCCTACTCTCAATCACTCCTACTCTCATTCTTATTCTTACTCTTACTCCCAATCACTCTTACTCTCAATCACTCTTATTCTCATTCTTACTCTTACTCTCACTCTTACTCCCAATCACTCTTACTCCTTATCACTCTTACTCTCAATCACTCTTACTCTCAATCACTCTTACTCTCAATCACTCTTACTCTCATTCTTACTCTTACTCACTCTTACTCTCAATCACTCTTATTCTCATTCATACTCCTACTCTCACTCTAACTCCTACTCCCAATCACTCTTACTCCCAATCACTCTTACTCTCAATCACTCTTACTCTCAATCACTCTTACTCCCAATCACTCTTACTCCCAATCACTCTTACTCTCAATCACTCTTACTCTCAATCACTCTTACTCTCAATCACTCTTACTCTCACTAACTCTCAATCACTCTTACTCTCATACTCACCCTTACTCTCAATCACTTTACTCTCACTCTTACTCATTCTGTCACCCTTACTCTCACTCTGTCACTCTTACTCTCAGTCACTCTTACTTATACTCACTCTTACTCACACTTACACACTCTCTGTCACTCACACTTACACACTCTCTGTCACTCTTACTCTCTGTCACTCTTACTCTGTCACTCTTACTCTCTGTCACTCTTACTCTGTCACTCTTACTCTCTGTCACTCTTACTCTCTGTCACTCTTACTCTGTCACTCTTACTCTGTCACTCTTACTCTGTCACTCTTACTCTCTGTCACTCTTACTCTCTGTCACTCTTACTCTGTCATTCTTACTCACTCTCAGTCACCCTTACCCATTCATACTCACTCTCTCACTCTTACTCTCATACTCTTACTCTCAATTACTCTTACTCTCAATCACTCTTACTCCCAATCACTCCTACTCCCAATCACTCCTACTCTCAATCACTCCTACTCTCATTCTTACTCTTACTCTTACTCCCAATCACTCTTACTCTCAATCACTCTTATTCTCATTCTTACTCTCACTCTTACTCTTACTCCCAATCACTCTTACTCCCAATCACTCTTACTCTCAATCACTCTTACTCTCAATCACTCTTACTCTCAATCACTCTTACTCTCATTCTTACTCTTACTCACTCTTACTCTCAATCACTCTTATTCTCATTCTTACTCCTACTCCCAATCACTCTTACTCCCAATCACTCTTACTCTCAATCACTCTTACTCCCAATCACTCTTACTCTCAATCACTCATACTCTCAATCACTCTTACTCTCAATCACTCTTACTCTCATTCTTACTCTTACTCACTCTTACTCTCAATCACTCTTATTCTCATTCTTACTCCTACTCCCAATCACTCTTACTCCCAATCACTCTTACTCTCAATCACTCTTACTCTCAATCACTTTTACTCTCAATCACTCTTACTCTCAATCACTTTTACTCTCAATCACTCTTACTCTCAATCACTCTTACTCTCACTAACTCTCAATCACTCTTACTCTCACTCTAACTCTCAATCACTCTTACGCACTATTACTCACTCTTTCTCTCAGTCATCCTTACTCACTCTCATACTCACTCTTACTCTCTGTCACTCTTACTCTCTGTCACTCTTATTCTCTGTCACTCTTACTCTCTGTCACTCTTACTCTCTGTCACTCTTACTCTCTGTCACTCTTACTCTGTCACTCTTACTCTCTGTCACTCTTACTCTCTGTCACTCTTACTCTCTATCACTCTTAATCTGTCATTCATACTCTGTCACTCTTACTCACTCTCAGTCACCCTTACCCATTCATACTCACTCTCTCACTCTTACTCTCATACTCTTACTCTCAATTACTCTTACTCTCAATCACTCTTACTCCCAATCACTCCTACTCCCAATCACTCCTACTCTCAATCACTCCTACTCTCATTCTTATTCTTACTCTTACTCCCAATCACTCTTACTCTCAATCACTCTTATTCTCTTTCTTACTCTTACTCTCACTCTTACTCCCAATCACTCTTACTCCTAATCACTCTTACTCTCAATCACTCTTACTCTCAATCACTCTTACTCTCAATCACTCTTACTCTCATTCTTACTCTTACTCACTCTTACTCTCAATCACTCTTATTCTCATTCTTACTCTTACTCTCACTCTTACTCCCAATCACTCTTACTCCCAATCACTCTTACTCTCAATCACTCTTACTCTCAATCACTCTTACTCCCAATCACTCTTACTCTCAATCACTCTTACTCTCAATCACTCCTACTCCCAATCACTCTTACTCCTAATCATTCTTACTCTCAATCACTCTTACTCTCAATCACTCTTACTCTCATTCTTACTCTTACTCACTCTTACTCTCAATCACTCTTATTCTCATTCTTACTCTTACTCTCACTCTTACTCCCAATCACTCTTACTCCCAATCACTCTTACTCTCAATCACTCTTACTCCCAATCACTCTTACTCTCAATCACTCCTACTCTCAATCACTCTTACTCTCAATCACTCTTACTCTCACTAACTCTCAATCACTCTTACTCTCACTCTAACTCTCAATCACTCTTACTCTCATACTCACCCTTACTCTCAATCACTTTACTCTCACTCTTACTCATTCTGTCACCCTTACCCTCACTCTGTCACTCTTACTCTCAGTCACTCTTACTTATACTCACTCTTACTCACACTTACACACTCTCTGGCACTCTCACTCACCTTCAGTCACTCTTACTCACTCTTACCCACTCTCGCTCACTCTTACTCACTCTAGTTAATAAGAACACGCCAATATAAGACAACAAAACGTTTTCAGATTCTTTCTCACCACTTTCCAGCAACTTTTATAATTTATATAAATTATCTTAGGGAATAATACATAAATTATATATTTAAACATGATATTAGTGTTTAGTGGAATGCATAAGGAGTCAAATTGTGTTAAAAAGAGCGATTTTTAGAAAATTTGGAAAACTACTTTTTTCTATTCATATTATAACTAAATGGATTTTAAAGGTTTCACTCAGCCAATATATATCATTCACAATTTATTAATGAATTTTACAAAAAACACCATAAATTTTATATTTAAACATGTAAAAACTATTTGTTTTACATTTGGAAGAAAATAATTGTAGAAAAACAATTTATAATTAAACCTTTGTGTTTGGATTTTTTGAGTAAAAGTTTCTCAAAGGCTCTCCTGCACCATTCTCAATGCAAATCATTCCCACACCTATGGGAAGAGATAGGCGAACGTTGTGTAGATGATTTGTGTTTGCTGGGAGGCGACACTGCATGGGGTCAGCTACAGGCAGCACTGCCTGTGTGGGAACCGACCTGTGAGATTTATATTTATTTAATTTATATGAATTTATATTTACGTTAATTTATATACTTCGATAGCAATTTGTATAATGATAAGTGGACTGTATTTCTGCAATAATCTCAATCTCACAAATCGATCCTCTACACATTAGGGGGGGGTTATTAAATTAATATATATATGCAGCCAATCAAACTACAGAAATAACTACATACATTAAAGAGGTTCCTTATCTTATAGTACAGCAGGTTAGTCCACCAGGTATAACTAGGGTGTAGACACCAAATTATCCTCTTTGAGGTAGCTTCCATATCACCCAGTAACTGGTGCACAAATCTTGCATCCTCGTCTTGACCTGTCAAAAGTGCGCTAGCTGTGAAGCCAGATACCTATATATGACAAGTATATCAGAGAAAACAGTACATGGAACATGAAGACCTGGCTTAATTACCTTTAGTTTGAGGCTTCCATGTGATCTAACCGGGACACCCTATATAATGACATTAATGGCCACTAATGATAAATAATGGGTTTCGGAAAGAACACTTAACTTGATTTGTTGACAGCGTGTTGACAAATGGTACACCTTTGGTATCCATAACACTACGTCCAAGTAAAATTAACAGGAGCCGAATTTGCTCCCGTGTGAGCCTCTGGTCTCCTATAACAACAATGGCTGCCCTCCTTCCTCCACTCTGACGCCTGGCTTACATTGTCCAGATTTCAGAACGTGATAGAAGGGTCACATTTACTCTACTTTAATATTGATAATTAAGTTAATTTATATAAGATGTTTTTATGATGGTAAAGTCCAAAGACTTATGTATTTAAGAATAATTCCCAGCAGAATAGCTGGTGAATTATAATAGTATGTGGTGATGATATCCCGTTTTCTATAGACGGTAATTCCACTACAAGTTACGTTTTCTATGGGTAACTTGTTTATACAACACAGCTATTATCTGTATGATATATTAAATGCTGTCGGATTTTCCGACATAATTCCCCAGGGGGCTGCTCACGGGTCGAAGTCCTATTTAGAACAGACGAACACCGATACTCCTCCTTCGAATTATTACATTAATTTGATGTTAGTAGTTAATAATCACACGTTTGTGCGTCTGTTCGTACAGGACGGATGTCCCGTACTAGAGTTGCAGGGGTTAGAAGTCTAATGCAATTTCATTTCCCTGTCAACTCTTGAAAGGCTAATATTCAAGCCTAATTACATATTATTTAACCCAGAAGACTGGATGAGATCAAGTACTACAGTCAAGTATGATTCAGGGACTGCAGTGAGATCAGTGACATTAGATATAACTTGAAGTTTCTTCAGGTAACTGGTCACTGATATATAAACACTGAGGCCCATGGAATACATCTTGATTAAATAATAAATGTATCAAATCAGTCATCAGATTTATTGGGGTTTAATTTAGTTAATTGATTCAGAAGATTGAATAGCTCATCATTAAAGTAAAGTATGGTTCTGAGACTGCAGTGGGTTCAGTGACATTGGTCGCAGTGACTTGTAGCTGTTTTAGGCTACTGTTCACTGATTTGCCACTGAGGCCTCATGAACTCATCTTCAGCTTTAAATGATGATACTAACATCAACCTCTGTTACTATAGTCAGCTGTCATCTCCTTAGTATAATGCTACTGGAGAAATATAATCAGCTGACAAATTTAGATTTCTACTGGTATTGTTTATCTGCAGGCATAGGTCTCCTCAGGCTTGATACTGGGCCTGAGAGTAATTTACCTCCTGCAGAGTTTAACATGGTTATACCCTGATATTTAGTAGGGCTACCGATGAATCGATGGCAATAGTCTGTCCCAACAAGGAGACCGAAGTCAGTGAGGTGATCAGACTTAATATTATCTGCCAATTTTATTCCTCTATTTCTCAGGAATTTGGCTGTTGCTCTCAGACCTTGAACTTGTAGGTCTACTGGTATTTTGTCCACCACAATGGCTTGTACTCGACAGACGTACCTGCCTAAGCGTACTGATGGTTGTACCACCTGGTAGACTTGAGGTCCTGCATCTGTTACAAACCCTGAGATGTTGAATGACATCTGGGCTACAGGCCTTAATTGTAATTCATCTGCCAACTTTTTAGTGATATATGTTCTCTGGGATCCTTGGTCAAACAACCCACGGGTATGGACCTTGGCCCTCTTATTCAGGATGGTAATTTGGGCAGTAGGCAAAGTCGTATTACCTTTAGACTTTGCCGATTGGACACTCTTTGTTTGTTGCACCTTGCAGTACTGTACTGTGGTGGGAATGCTATCTTCCACCTTGGGGTTTGGAGACGTTGTTTTGGTGTCTCTGCACAATGCTGCATGGTGCTGACCTTTGTTACACCTATTACAGGTGTGTAATTGGGTATCACAGTCGTTGATGTTATGTTTCCTGAGGCACCTCGTGCAATGTTGCAAATCTTTGAGTCGCTCAACACGGGCGTCACTATCAGGAAAATTAGGGCAGTGGTACATTGAATGTTTCTCATTGCAGAACAAACATGTTCCATAGCTTCCTGTACCCTTTGGTGTCATGTTCTTGGGTGACACAGTAACTATAGGCTTGGAGGGTCCCACTGCATATACGCCCACACTGCCACTGTTCCACTTTGGTGTTGAATTATATTGTCTAGATTGATTTGGAGTACCTTTGGTACTCTGTGGTTTACTATTATTGGTTTCTGAGGGTTTACTTGGTGGTTTTAATTTGTCATGTGTTCGTAATTGATGAACTACTGACTTTAAACCTTCAGATATTTCATTCATGGATAAGATGCTTTTATTGTAATGAGCACTCATTTGTCTCAATATGTCCCTAGGTATTTTCTCCTGGACAATTATTTTCAAGACCCACTCAGCCCCGTTTGTATCTGCTGTCAGGCTGAGGGCATTGATCAATGATTCTACCTCCAGCTTGAAGACTTGGAGTGAATCAGCTGAAGCCTCCGGTGGGGGTAAATGCAACAGCTCATGAACTAAATGTGATGTTCTTACTTCTGGATCAGCATAATTATCCTTGAGGAGTTTTACTGCCAGATCATAGCCGTCATTAGTTAATCTCAGATGGGATACTACTGTTTTAGCCTCACCTGATAATTGGCCTTGCAAATAAGAGAATTTACTACTCTTTGGTAAAGATTGTTTTGAGTCTACAAGGTCAACGAATTTGTTCCAAAATTCATCCCAATCTTCCTCATTTTTTCCTGAGAAAGTGGGTAAATTAATTGGAGGGAGTCGAGCTTCTGCTTGACTCGTATTAGATGCAACTGTTGTTGTTGTTGCTGTTGCCTTGTTCTGTGCAATTAATTTAACATAAGGCTGTAACGTGGCCTGAGTGTGATCTTCATAATTCGCAAGATCAACCATAATGTCGTCTATTTCTGTTTCTGATAAATTAGTGATGGCAAGTTCAGCCACATATGTTGCTATTTGACATTTGATTTGCTCAAATTTACCTGCAGCTGCTTGATAATAGCTTTCCAGGTCAGCATAATCAACTGTTGATTGTTGTGACAAATCTCCACATTTCTTGATCTGTCTTGTTAAGTGGCCTTTAAGACCTGCAAGGGTTCTTTTCATTCTCCCTGCATTATCCATACTGGCTCGTTGGTGAAGCCTTGTGGGACTTGTACTTGGGCTGCTCATAATACTGAACAAGCACTAATGGTAGCCTAGGGTAAATTCTGAACTCACTAGGCAATAATCCTACCTCTACTAGAGGTTAGCACTTAAAATTAATACACATTATATATATATACAATCATCCACACTAATGATTTGAGTGATAAACCAGTGTCACTGGAAGTACCTTTAGGTTAGCTCTTCTATATCACCCTAGGATGGTAGAGACACTAATTAATCACTCAAAGGTGTAATGATCATAAGTAAATTATTATATATACAACTCAACTCGAGTTGATAAAAATTACACCCAAAATAGGGTCTGGACCATTCATTAATGGTGTTAGGTTGTTCAATATAGTACAACTGACTATTGTAATAATGGGACTAGGATGAACAATAATAGTTCAACTAGTCATTGGTAATATCCTACCCTGTTGTGGGTTGGCAATTAGTAAATATATTGTGATCACTAGTGCAATATATATTAAATAATTCTCTATTTGGAGAAATAATATACACAATTATTGATAATAGCCTCTTAATTAGCCTCTATGAAACTTCTAATATTATCTAGAAGTATTAAATATTATTAGTGACCTCGCGAAATAAACTCCACAAAATTCGTAGATAATCTCTCGCGAAATGTAACACCACGAAATCCGTGAACAATCTCGCGACACAGTCACTAATTTGGCTGGCTTCTATATTAGCGCTGTCATTTCACAGAATAACACGCCACCAAATCTGTGGGTGTGCATGAAACCGCTGACGAAGCTGAACTGGGCTGAGGGAGGCTCCTGAGCTCCCACGAGGCTTCGCCGCTGTCTAGACTGGCTTTGTTTAAATAACACTGCACTAGTATATTTAATGAATCCACTGGTTAACTGGTTCATCCGGTACTAAGATGACCAAATGTGGGTTCAAAGGATCAAATAATCCGTCATCCGGTTCGAAGATGACCAAATAATGTGGGAACCGACCTGTGAGATTTATATTTATTTAATTTATATGAATTTATATTTACGTTAATTTATATACTTCGATAGCAATTTGTATAATGATAAGTGGACTGTATTTCTGCAATAATCTCAATCTCACAAATCGATCCTCTACACATTAGGGGGGGGGGTTATTAAATTAATATATATATGCAGCCAATCAAACTACAGAAATAACTACATACATTAAAGAGGTTCCTTATCTTATAGTACAGCAGGTTAGTCCACCAGGTATAACTAGGGTGTAGACACCAAATTATCCTCTTTGAGGTAGCTTCCATATCACCCAGTAACTGGTGCACAAATCTTGCATCCTCGTCTTGACCTGTCAAAAGTGCGCTAGCTGTGAAGCCAGATACCTATATATGACAAGTATATCAGAGAAAACAGTACATGGAACATGAAGACCTGGCTTAATTACCTTTAGTTTGAGGCTTCCATGTGATCTAACCGGGTCACCCTATATAATGACATTAATGGCCACTAATGATAAATAATGGGTTTCGGAAAGAACACTTAACTTGATTTGTTGACAGCGTGTTGACAAATGGTACACCTTTGGTATCCATAACACTACGTCCAAGTAAAATTAACAGGAGCCGAATTTGCTCCCATGTGAGCCTCTGGTCTCCTATAACAACAATGGCTGCCCTCCTTCCTCCACTCTGACGCCTGGCTTACATTGTCCAGATTTCAGAACGTGATAGAAGGGTCACATTTACTCTACTTTAATATTGATAATTAAGTTAATTTATATAAGATGTTTTTATGATGGTAAAGTCCAAAGACTTATGTATTTAAGAATAATTCCCAGCAGAATAGCTGGTGAATTATAATAGTATGTGGTGATGATATCCCGTTTTCTATAGACGGTAATTCCACTACAAGTTACGTTTTCTATGGGTAACTTGTTTATACAACACAGCTATTATCTGTATGATATATTAAATGCTGTCGGATTTTCCGACAGCCTGGGGTTAGCCTCAGGCAGCACTGCCTGGGGTTAGCCTCAGGCAGCACTGCCTGGGGTTAGCCTCAGGCAGCACTCCCTGGGGTCATCACAGGTGGCACTGCCTGAGGTCACCAAAGGCGGCACTGTCTGGGATCACCACAGGCGGCATTGCCTGGGGTCACCAAAGGCGGCACTGCTTGGGGTCACCAGAGGCTCTACTGCCTGGGGTCACCACATGTGGCACTGTCTGGGGTCAGCCACAGGCGACACTGCCTGGGGTCACCACAGGTGGCACTGCCTGGGTCAGCCACAGGTGGCACTGCCTGTGGTCACCACAGGCGGTACTGCCTGCGGTCAGCCACAGGTGGAACTGCCTGGGGTCAGCCACAGGTGGAACTGCCTGGGGTCAGCCACAGGTGGCACTGCCTGGGTCAGCCACAGGTGGCACTGCCTGTGGTCACCACAGGCGGTACTGCCTGCGGTCAGCCACAGGTGGAACTGCCTGGGGTCAGCCACAGGTGGAACTGCCTGGGATCACTACAGGCGGCACTCCCTGGGGTCACCACAGGCGGCACTGCCTGGGGTCACCACAGGCGGCACTGTCTGGGATCACCACAGGCGGCATTGCCTGGGGTCACCACAGGCGGCACTCCCTGGGGTCACCACAGGCGGCACTGCCTGGGGTCACCACAAGCGGCACTGCCTGGGGTCATAACAGGTTACACTGCCTGGGGTCACCAGAGGCGGCACTGCCTGGGGTCACAACAGGTTGCACTGCCTGGGGTCAGCCATAGGTGGCACTGTCTGGGGTCTCCACAGGTGCCACTGCCTGGGGTCAGCCACAGGTGGCACTGCCTGGGGTCAGCCACAGGCGACACTGCATTGGGTCACCACAGACTTCACTGCCTGGGGTCACCACAGGCGGCACTGCCTGGGGTCACCACAGGCGGCACTTCCTAGGGTCACCACAGGCAACACTGCATGGGGTCAGCCACAGGTGGCACTGCTTGGGGTCAGCCACAGGCGGCACTGCCTGGGGTCAGCCACAGGCGGCACTGCCTGGGGTCAGCCACAGGTGGCACTACCTGGGGTCAGCCACAGGTGGCACTGCCTGGGGTAAGCCACAGGGGACACTGCCTGGGGTCAGTCACAGGCGGCACTGCCTGGGGTCACCACAGGAGGCACTGCCTGGGGTCACCACAGGCGGCACTGCCTGGGGTCAGCCACAGGAGGCATTTTCTGGGGTCACTACAGGTGGCACTGCCTGGGGTCACCACAGGCGGCACTGCCTGGGGTCACCACAGGCGGCACTGCCTGGGTCCACCACAGACGGCACTGCCTGTGGTTACCACAGGCGGCACTGCCTGGGGTCACCACAGGCGGCACTGCCTATGGGGTCTCCACAGGTGGCAATGCCTGAGGTTCCGCCACAGTCGGCACTGCCTGGGGTCAGCCACAGGCGACACTGCATGGGGTCAACACAGACGGCACTGCCTGGGGTCACCACAGACGGCACTGCCTGGGGTCAACACAGGCAACACTGCCTGGGGTCAGCCACAGGCGGCACTGCCTGGGGTCACCACAGGCGACACTGCATGGGGTCAGCCACAGGTGGCACTGCTTAGGGTCAGCCACAGGTGGCACTGCCTGGGGTCAACCACAGGCGGCACTGCCTTGGGTCAGCCAGAGGTGGTACTGCCTTGGGTCAGCCACAGGCGGCACTGCCTGGGGTCACCGCAGGCGACACTGCATGGGGTTAGCTACAGGTGGCACTGCCAGGGTCAGCCCCAGGCGGCAATGCCTGGGGTCTGCCACTGGCGGCACTGCCTGGAGTTAGCCACAGGCGGCACTGCTTGGGGTCAGCCACAGTTGTTACTGCCTGGGGTCATCTCCAGGCAGCAGTGCCTGGGGTCATCACACGTGGCACTGCCTGGGGTAATTACAGGTGGCACTGCCTGGGATCACCACAGGCGGCACTGCCTGGGGTCACCACAGGCGACACTGCCTGGGGTCACCACAGGTGGCACTGCCTTGGGTCAGCCACAGGCAACACTACCTGGGGTCTCCACAAGTGGCATTGCCTTGGGTCAGCAGTAGGTGGCACTTCCAAGTGTCATGCAGCCACAGGCGACACTGCCTGGGGTCACCACAGGCTGTCCTGCCAGGGGTCAGCCACAGGCGGCACCTGGGATCCGCCACAGGCGACACTGCCTGGGGTCACTACAGGCGGCACTGCCTGGGGTCATCCACAGACGGCACTGCCTAGGGTCAGCCACAGATGGCACTGCCTGGGGTCAGCCACAGGTGGCAGTGCCTGGGGTCACCACTGGCAGTTCTGCCTGGGGTCAGCCACAGGTGGCAGTGCCTGGGGTCACCACTGGCAGTACTGCCTGGGGTCAACCACAGACGGCACTGCCAGTGGTCAGCAACAGGCGGCACTGCCTGGGGTCAGCTACAGGTGGCACTGCCTGGGGTCAGCTACAGGTGGCACTGCCTGGGGTCACCAAAGGCTGTACTGCATGGGTTCACCACAGGATGCACTGCCAAGGGATCAGCCACAGGCGACACTGCCTGGGGTCAACACAGGTGACAATTCTTGGGGTCTTCCACACGGGACACTGCTTGGGGTCAGCCACAAGTGGTACTGCCTGGGGTCACCACAGGCGGTACGACCTGGGGTCAAAACAGGCGGCACTGCCTGGGGTCAGCCACAGGTGGCACTGCCTGGGGTCACAACAGGCGATACTGCCTGGGGTCACAACAGGCGATAATGCCTGGGGTCAAAACAGGCGGCACTGCCTGGGGTCACAACAAACGATACTGCCTGGGGTCACAACAGGCGATAATGCCTGGGGTCAAATCAGGCGGCACTGCCTGGGGTCACCTGCACAGATGACACTGCCAGGGGTCACCACAGGTGGGACTGTCTGGTGTCAGCAACAGGTGGCACTGCCTGGGGTCAGCCACTGGCGACACTGCCTGGGGTCAGCCTGAGGCGCTAATACCTGGGGTCACCACAGGCTGTACTACCTGGGGTCACAACAGGAAACACTGCCAGGGGTCAACCACAGGTGGCACTGCCTGGGGTCAACCACAGGCGGCACTGCCTGGAGTCAACCACAGGCGGCACTGCCTGGGGTCAACCACAGGCGGGACTTCCTGGGGTCACCACAGGCGACACTGCCTAGGGTCACCACAGGTAACACTGCCTGGGGTCAGCTACAGGCAGCACTGCCTGGACTCAGCCAAAGGTGGCACTGCCTGGGTTCAGCCACAGGTGGCACTACTTGGGTTCAGCCACAGGTGGCACTGCCTGGGGTCACCACAGGTGGCACTGCCTGGGGTCTCCACAGGCGGCACTGCCTGGGGACACCACAGGCGGCACTGTCAGGGGTCACAACAGGTTGCACTGCCTGGGGTCACCACAGACGGCACTGTCTGGGGTCACCACAGGCGGCACTGCCTGGGGTCACCACAGGAGGCACTGCCTGGGGTCACCACAGGCAACACTGCATGGGGTTCGCCACAGGCGGCACTGACTGGGGTCAGCCACAGGTGGCACTGCCTAGGGTCAGCCACAGGTGGGACTGCCTGGGGTCAGCTTCAGCCCAGCAAACACAAATCATCTACACAACGTTCGCCTATCTCTTGCCATAGGTGTGGGAATGATTTGCATTGAGAATGGTGCAGGAGAGCCTTTGAGAAACTTTTACTCAAAAAATCCAAACACAAAGGTTTAATTATAAATTGTTTTTCTACAATTATTTTCTTCCAAATGTAAAACAAATAGTTTTTACATGTTTAAATATAAAATTTATGGTGTTTTTTTGTAAAATTCATTAATAAATTGTGAATGATATATATTGGCTGAGTGAAACCTTTATAATCCATTTAGTTATAATTTGAACAGAAAAAAGTATTTTTCCAAATTTTCTAAAAATTGCTCTTTTTAACACAATTTGACTCCTTATACATTCCACTAAACACTATATCATGTTTAAATATATAATTTATGTATTATTCTCTAAAATAATTTATATAAATTATATAAGTTGCTGGAAAGTGGTGTTAAGGATTTTGAAAACATTTTGTTGTGTTAATATGTTCTTATTAACTATGTCTCAAGTTCACAGTTTATCAAACAAGAATATTAACATTCGTCAACTCTTAAAATCTTATATGTTATCTTGCTGGTGCAAAAAAGGGTGAATCTTTAGGAACAGCTATAGTATCTATATATCACAAATGGTGTTTTCCCTAACTCAAACAATGTAGGGTTTATTATTCTACACATATTTCTAATGACTCTTAGATGTTTACATTCTCTGAAGTATAATTGTGAAGGCTGTGTCCATCACTCTCAACACAGATTCTTAAACTCGTCTCTGCAGGTTCAACTATATAATTAGTTTCCATTTTGAATTTCCATGGACATTTGTATCCAAAATGAAACCAATGTGGTTTCCTTCAGCGCCTTCAGCCAGCACATTTGCTCATTCATTTCCACAGATTCCAACAAGGTAGGGGATTTACAGAAATTTGTATATTCATATTGTTATATATTAAAAATATGAATGCAGTTCAATATGATAAGACAAATACATGAGTTTATGATAAATTCGTTTTCTGTGATATACCATTGATATGCTCTTTTTTTCTTTAAACGGCAGACTAAACTAAAGTGCTCACATCAACAGATTTGATGTATAAATGGTCAACGCTCAACAGAGTTAGTATAAATGTATTAGTATAAATCTTACTTGTCTCATTGTTAATTCACATTCAATGTCAACTTGTGGTTTTGATGTGGCACGTTTGGCCAAGACACCCCACCCCATTATGCACCCCATACCCATCTTGTGGGCGGTTGTGGAAAGGGTTACAGAGGCACATAATGGGCTCAGGGACTGAACCCCACAATTCATTTAGCTAAGCAAGTTACAATCTTGATGAGCTAGTTACAAAATTCAATATAAGTCATCACATCAACAATGGGTTCGAGATCGACCTCAAGTACAGGTTCTAAATTAAGCAACTGACATATGTGGAGAGCTAGTATCAAAATTTATATGTTTGTCCTGCACACCGTCCCCCATCCAGTGGGCAGCGGTGGATAGGTTACAATCACTTAGTTGTTATCTACAGTTAGCAAACTGGGGATATTTGGCTAAAATTTCTGGTAGCAGATCATTTTGAATGAAATATTGACACATCGCTGGAACATTGGTTATAGAATTGTCTCTAAATTCATGTATCTTTTCGCACTCCATCACATAGTGACGGAGGGTGTGCGAATAATTTTGTTGACACAGTTTACATTTGGTCAGGTCTACATCAGCAGATAATGAGAATTCCCAGAGATACTTGTAACCGAGTCTAAGCCGAGCAGTAGTAACATCTAGAAGTCTGCTGATTTTATTGGATGATCCATAGATGTGTGGCTCCTCTTGTATGATATGTATGATAGATGGAATTACTAGTTCCAGTTTCTAGGCAGGCGATGAGTACTCACAATAACCTTAATTAAGCGTCAAAACAAAAATGTGTATACTCTTTTTACTCTCCTGACCTTAGTTCTCGAGCTATGTATTTCATTTTGGTACCAACGTGTTCGCAATAACATTCTCTAGAAGAAAATCAGCAAAAACGGTCACCAAAAGTTATATGAATACCAGCACCCAATAAATACCTACGTAGATGACTCGCCGTGAGTGCCCAAGAGCAACAAAATGTTTTTACTCTTGGGATTGTTATCACTTCCACACTTGTCCTACAGCGTTAATTTTGGTATCAATGTACTCGCAATGAAATTCCCAACACGGTGATATGAATATAAACGTAGAATAATGGTCGCTGCCCACCCGCAAGAGTGTGGGAAGTGGCGGAACTGTTACCCAGTATTGGTGACAAGACGACACATGGGCGATACAGTGCTTTGAAAGTTTATAATTATATCACTGTCCTGACATTATTATTGTATGTACGTCATTCATTTTTGTGCCAATGTTTTCGCAATAGAATGTTCTATGAGCCCGTAGGTAAAAAAGAGCAACAAAGCGTAAGATAGAATAGCACCATATATAAAACAACGCTGGTACATATCAGTGAGCGTCAAACACACACGAAATGTGTGTGTTTGATGGTGGTCAAACGATGTTTGATGTGTTTGATCAGGTGATGTCCTGATCCGCATAATTAAAGTATGAATTATGTTGAGAAAAAATAAGAAAAAAGGGAAAAAACAGGGGTGGGAGAAACATGACAGAAAAAGAGTAAAAATACAATTTGGTCAACAAAACAGCATTGTTTAAAATAAAAGATATGGATTGACATTTTGGGGGTTAGGTTGGTAGGTTACATTGAGTTAATTAGGTAGTACTTAGTGTTTATCTGTTATAGATAGGAGCTGCCTGGTATGGGCCAATAGGCCTTCTGCAGTTACCTTTGTTTTTATGTTTTTGCCCTGTAACCTAAATGGTTAGAGAGGCACATATATGGGCTTAGGGACTGAACCCCACACTACATTTAGCTAAGCTGGTTACAATCTTGATGATATAGTTACAAAATTCAATATAAGTCATCACATCAACAATGGGTTCGAGATCGACCTCAAGTACAGGTTCTAAATTAAGCAACTGACATATGTGGAGAGCTAGTATCAAAATTTATATGTTTGTCCTGCACACCGTCCCCCATCCAGTGGGCAGCGGTGGATAGGTTACAATCACTTAGTTGTTATCTACAGTTAGCAAACTGGGGATATTTGGCTAAAATTTCTGGTAGCAGATCATTTTGAATGAAATATTGACACATCGCTGGAACATTGGTTATAGAATTGTCTCTAAATTCATGTATCTTTTCGCACTCCATCACATAGTGACGGAGGGTGTGCGAATAATTTTGTTGACACAGTTTACATTTGGTCAGGTCTACATCAGCAGATAATGAGAATTCCCAGAGATACTTGTAACCGAGTCTAAGCCGAGCAGTAGTAACATCTAGAAGTCTGCTGATTTTATTGGATGATCCATAGATGTGTGGCTCCTCTTGTATGATATGTATGATAGATGGAATTACTAGTTCCAGTTTCTAGGCAGGCGATGAGTACTCACAATAACCTTAATTAAGCGTCAAAACAAAAATGTGTATACTCTTTTTACTCTCCTGACCTTAGTTCTCGAGCTATGTATTTCATTTTGGTACCAACGTGTTCGCAATAACATTCTCTAGAAGAAAATCAGCAAAAACGGTCACCAAAAGTTATATGAATACCAGCACCCAATAAATACCTACGTAGATGACTCGCCGTGAGTGCCCAAGAGCAACAAAATGTTTTTACTCTTGGGATTGTTATCACTTCCACACTTGTCCTACAGCGTTAATTTTGGTATCAATGTACTCGCAATGAAATTCCCAACACGGTGATATGAATATAAACGTAGAATAATGGTCGCTGCCCACCCGCAAGAGTGTGGGAAGTGGCGGAACTGTTACCCAGTATTGGTGACAAGACGACACATGGGCGATACAGTGCTTTGAAAGTTTATAATTATATCACTGTCCTGACATTATTATTGTATGTACGTCATTCATTTTTGTGCCAATGTTTTCGCAATAGAATGTTCTATGAGCCCGTAGGTAAAAAAGAGCAACAAAGCGTAAGATAGAATAGCACCATATATAAAACAACGCTGGTACATATCAGTGAGCGTCAAACACACACGAAATGTGTGTGTTTGATGGTGGTCAAACGATGTTTGATGTGTTTGATCAGGTGATGTCCTGATCCGCATAATTAAAGTATGAATTATGTTGAGAAAAAATAAGAAAAAAGGGAAAAAAACAGGGGTGGGAGAAACATGACAGAAAAAGAGTAAAAATACAATTTGGTCAACAAAACAGCATTGTTTAAAATAAAAGATATGGATTGACATTTTGGGGGTTAGGTTGGTAGGTTACATTGAGTTAATTAGGTAGTACTTAGTGTTTATCTGTTATAGATAGGAGCTGCCTGGTATGGGCCAATAGGCCTTCTGCAGTTACCTTTGTTTTTATGTTTTTGCCCTGTAACCTAAATGGTTAGAGAGGCACATATATGGGCTTAGGGACTGAACCCCACACTACATTTAGCTAAGCTGGTTACAATCTTGATGATATAGTTACAAAATTCTGTATAAGTCGTCACATTATCAATGGGTTCGAGATCAACCACAATTTCCTGAATAGATATAACAAAGGGGATATTAATAGGGTATTAAAATTGTCAACACAAGATAGAACACGAAACAATGGGTATAAATTGGATAAGTTTAGATTTAGGAAAGACTTGGGTAAATACAGGGTCAGTAACAGGGTTGTTGATTTGTGGAATTTTTCTTAACTTATAAATTTATCTTTATTTATCTTAAACTGGTTGGGAGAGGTACAGTTTTTAACATAATTGGGAAGGTCATTCCACATTCGAGGTCTCTTGATTTGTAAAGCATTTCTAGTTTGACTAAGTCGTACTCTTGGAATATCAAATAGGTATTTGTTTCTGGTGTGGTGCTCATGGGATCTGTTACAACCTTCTAGGAAGCTTTTAAGGTCAGGATTGACATTACAGTGCAGCGTTTTATATATATAAAATACACATGAGAGTATGTGCAGGGACTTAATATCTAACATATTCAGAGATTTGAGTAAGGGGTCCATATATACTGCCCGGTTGCCTGAAATGCTATATAGGCCTACTATAGTGGCTTTAGGTATTGTATGCACTAGCTCTATCTATAAATCCAACATTATGTTTGTAAATCAACTATGTATGTATGAAAAAAAATGACTAATACGTTCGGCGAATGACTTTGACTTCAACTTCACTTTGACTTCGTTCATGTCATCGTATTTTCCGTAATATATAAAGGTTATGACAATGCAATTATATTATTGTGTGCAAATAAGTTTGAAATTTCATGTACCCTAAAAATATTAAAATAAAGAATAAGAATAATTAAATAATTGTTGTAGTAAATTGTCACACGTTCATCATACGCAAACGAACACACAGTTTGGAGCGTCAGTACAAGACCGCCGCCATTTTAAAACACGGCTTCGAATGTAAGTAATGTTTTTCTCGTACTAACACTGTGTTATACAATAGATTTGGTCTTGAATTCACAAATTTAGTTGTTACATCTGACAGAGTATGTTAGACGGTGTAATGCTGGTCCATGTTAACGTATTTGTGGGCTTGGTTGGTTTAAATGTGGAGGCGAGGCCTGGCTGTGCTAGTGTGTATGTGGAGGCGAGGCATGTACAACACTCCCCAATAGGAAGAGAACCCACTGGGTTCTAGGCTAGGTTAGGCTTATCTGTAATAATTGAATTAAGCCTAGCAAAGCCTAGAACCTAGTTCAGTAATTTAAAAAATGTTGTACAGAGCACCACTTGGTTTCCGAACCCCTTGGGGACGAGACCCGTCGGTTAACATGTAAGTTCGTATACGAGAAATAGAGGGGAAAAAATAAACTAGAAATGTAAAAAGAAATTTTTCCGAAAAAATTTACGAAAAAACTCTAGGGGAAAAAATCGACAGGTTCATAGCGTAAATGCGACCGTGTTTTGTTTGTACTCACCAATCAGTGAAGTCCTGATCCGCTTTATAAAAGTCCTTAATTGTTCCTAACTGATTATTAAGACGTCTGGCAAACAACCTCTGGATGTTTCCTGTCAGCCTGCCTGCCAGCCTGCAGGAACATCCTGCCAGCCTGCAGGAACATCCTGCCAGCTTGCCTGCCAGCCTGCAGAAACATCCTGCCAGCCTGCCTGCCAGCTTGCCTGCCAGTCTGCAGGAACATCCTGCCAGCCTGCAGGAACATCCTGTCAGCCTGCAGGAACATCCTGCCAGCTTGCCTGCCAGCCTGCAGGAACATCCTGCCAGCCTGCCTGCCAGCTTGCCTGCCAGCCTGCAGGAACATCCTGCCAGCCTGCAGGAACATCCTGCCAGCCTGCCTGCCAGCTTGCCTGCCAGCCTGCAGGCACATCCTGCCAGCCAGCTTGCCTGCCAGCCTGCAGGAATATCCTGCCAGCTTGCCTGCCAGCCTGCCTGCCAGCTTGCCTGCCAGCCTGCAGGAACATCCTGCCAGCCTGCCTGCCAGCTTGCCTGCCAGCCTGCAGGAACATCCTGCCAGCCTGCCTGCCAGCTTGCCTGCCAGCCTGCAGGCACATCCTGCCAGCCTGTAGGCACATCCTGCCAGCCTGCAGGCACATCCTGCCAGCTTGCCTGCCAGCCTGCAGGAACAACCTGCCAGCCTGCCTGCCAGCTTGCCTGCCAGCCTGCAGGAACATCCTGCCAGCCTGCCTGCCAGCTTGCCTGCGAGCCTGCAGGCACATCCTGCCTAAAATATACGATGATGTACTGTACATTTAAGAAACAAATCTGGGTCACAGGTCTGTGGAGTGTGGTTAGGCTTACGGAGTCAGCCGGTCCCTCCCCCACCACCGATACACCTCCCCCTCTCCCCCCACCCCTAACCCATACACACACACACACTCTCTCAAAGGTCACGTGGTTCATGGTTCACTTCAACACCCATATATCGCTTCCTGCCTGCCTGCCTCCTTCCCAGCCTGCCTGCCTGCCTCCTTCCCAGCCTGCAAGCCTGCCTGCCTGCCTGCGTGCCTCCTTCCCAGCCTGCAAGCCTGCCTGCCTGCCTCCTTCCCAGCCTGCAAGCCTGCCTGCCTGCCTGCGTGCCTCCTTCCCAGCCTGCAAGCCTGCCTGCCTGCCTGCGTGCCTCCTTCCCAGCCTGCAAGCCTGCCTGCCTGCCTGCCTCCTTCCCAGCCTGCAAGCCTGCCTGCCTCCTTCCCAGCCTGCAAGCCTGCCTGCCTGCCTCCTTCCCAGCCTGCAAGCCTGCCTGCCTGCCTCCTTCCCAGCCTGCAAGCCTGCCTGCCTGCCTCCTTCCCAGCCTGCAAGCCTGCCTGCCTGCCTCCTTCCCAGCCTGCAAGCCTGCCTGCCTGCCTCCTTCCCAGCCTGCAAGCCTGCCTGCCTGCCTCCTTCCCAGCCTGCCTCCTTCCCAGCCTGCCAGCCTGCTTCCTTCCCAGCCAGCCTGCCTGCCTCCTTCCCAGCCTGCCTGCCTGCCTCCTTCCCAGCCTGCCAGCCTGCTTCCTTCCCAGCCAGCATGCCTGCCTCCTTCCCAGCCTGCCAGCCTGCTTCCTTTCCAGCCAGCCTGCCTCCCTCCCTGCCATCATGCTAACGGGTAGTGTGTGTTAGGCTTATCTTCGGGAATGAGCCGGTCTCACCCCCACCACCAACAAACCACCCGCCCCCCGACATCCCATCTCTCAAGGTCACGCGGTTCAACCACGTGACTACCACTCACTCCCTGCCTGCAAGCTAGCCTGCCTGCCTGCCTGTGCCTGCCTGCCTGCCTGTGCCTGCCTGCCTGTGCCTGCCTGCCTGCCTGCCTTTCCCTCCCTAATTCTCACTACTTCCATCCCTTCCTGCCTACCTCCTAGCATCTCTCCCTACCTCCCCCTCCCTCTTAGCATCTCTCCCTACCTCCTAACATCTCTCCCTACCTCCCCCTCCCTCCTAGCATCTCTCTCTCCCCCTCTCTCACTGATTCTCCCCCCCCCCTCATTCATACTGCCTCCCACCTAAGCTCCATCGTCCATCCACCCACCAGTCAGCCATCACTGACGCAATGCGTGCATTTGGAGCCAACATGGTGCACAGATGTTTCTTGATTGTGCAGATATGTAAAACAAAAGCACAGATTGAACATTCCAGCCTTATGACAATTCAAAATAATAGGAATAATAGGCCGTGAATCTGTGAAGTCACAGCGGGCAAACTGGACCATCTCCCACCCACCACAACAAGCCGGCGTGACGCTTGGCGGACCCCTTCCTACCCGAACTTTGTTCGGGTAGCATGACTCCCCAACCCCAATCGGGAAACTGGAAGTTTCGGATAACTAAAGTTCGGAAACCAAGTGGTGCTCTGTAACTTGAAAAATGCCATTCAATACATTACACAATTTAAATATTTTCAGGCAATCAACACAACCCTCATGTTGGCTAACCCTCTCTCATGTTGGTCAATAATTTAATTATTTTTTTATGGAGTAATCTTTGCTGTTGAAATGTAGTCTTTTTGAGACTACATTTCAAATGTAGTGTGTGTGGAGGTGTGTATGTTAGGTATTACCTAATATACACGGTGTAATATATCTATCTGTGTGAAATAGATTAAATCCATTTATTTGATATTCAGCTAATAGTTCTGTATTTTCTACATTCATCCATGTTTTGGTAAGTGCAATAATATGTATTGTTTCATTGCAGATTAGAGATTCAAGATAGTTCTAGATTTCCGAAGTACTGAAACGCGCGCCATACAGGCTTGGTGGATCTAGGTGCAAGGTAAAATTATTTACATTTACTTTTGTATTTATGTTTTGTATTTATATGCATATATGCATTTATATGCATTATTCTATAGAATAATAGATCTCGTAATAATTTTGCAAAAATAGTGGCATTTACTATTTTTAAAAGATTATTAAAAAATTTACTGATATGGTGCATTCGGAAGGGCGAAGAGGGAGAACGGCCTGTTGACATAGCTCGGGTGCAGGGGGGGGGGGGGTTGTGTAAAAGCCTGGTTTGTGCCTCGGAGAGGCTATGGGATCCAGTAAGTTCAGTAGAACTTCGGTTTCAACCCTTTTACCCTGTTGTAGCTCAGTCGATTAAGGCAGTGTCTGGGATGCTCCCGGACGCAGGTTCGAATCCTCGTCACGGCCCTTGTGGATTTGTTCATTTGATGTATCACGTTATTGTGATCTGTGTGTGTAATTCTTCACTTGCTACAGCAACAGGAATGTGTGTGTATGTATTTGTGTTGTTGAATATGACCGAAAGTGTAAGATTAATGATTCTAACACAAATCGTCTGAATATTTGTTTTTCTTCACTGTCGAGAGTAGTTAAAAAAATTTACTCGAGTTTATTTTCACACTTTATTTATGGTCCTTAAGTCCCTCTCCTTAATGCTGCTGCTGTTTCTCGCATCTTTGCATCGCTTGTATGTTTGGGGGTTTGGCCTCTTGCTATATATTGATTCCATTTGTGTGTGTTTGGGTCTCAGGCCCTCTCGCAATTTCTGTTGAACAAACCCCTTTTCCTAGTTCTGCATCTCTCCTTTGGTACAAATTTTGTTGTGCTTTTATCATATATTTCACAAAACTTGACATACATTTCATTTACTTCATGTCCTATCAGCAAGTGTTTGTCAAATTCTTTAAGGAAAGTTTATCATCCTGATTGCAGATCTCTAGCGATATTATGTCAACTTCTTGTGGATTCGCAATCATTATTTAATTTACCTTTAGGTGTTCTTTCACCAGCACAGCAACACTGTACCTCTCCCAACCAGTTTAAGATAAAAACTAAGTACTAACTAATTAACTCAATGTAACCTACCTTACCCCCAAAATGACAACCCATGTCTTCTATTTTAAACAATGCTGTTTTGTTGACCAAATTGTATTTTTGTTTTTTTCTGCAATGTTTCCCCCCCCCCACCACTCTACCACCACATTGAGTTTAGTAGCTCTGTGCACGTCAGGTGCTGTTTAATATACAGACCTACTCCTCCATTTGACCTAGTTTCTCTATCACATCTATATCACTTTGTGCTTTAGCCCTGGTGGAGCTTGGTCCACCAGGCTGTTGTTTGGAGTGGCCCGCAGATCCACATACAGTCTGCATATGATATACAGTCTGTTGATCAATTAAACTACAGTAGTTAGTTTTTATCATCCGAATGCACCAATATGTGTTCATTCTTCCCAGATGAAGGAACTAGGTAATATTCATCATCTGAATGCACCATCTGATGCTTTAACACACTCATGATACACGAGAGGTTTAAAAAACTTTTAAAACTTTTAAAACTTTTTGACCTATGTATTTAAAAGCAATTCTAAAGTTAAAAAGTGTAGCATAGGCCCCTCGCAGAATGTTCTTAATATGATCCTCAGGTTATAGTTTTCTATCTAAAACCACCCCTAGATCTCTTTCTTGATCAGAATTCTTTATAGATCTCAGTGGCTCGATCATAGAAACTGCTCTAAATCCTTGTTGGCCTGGATTGTGGAGGTCATTGGTCTCTATAAAACTAGTAATCTGACTCCTGATCACTCTCAAATAATTTTATTATGTGGGATGTTAGTGCAACTGGTCTATAATTCTTTGCCAATGCTTGTGTTGTGTTGTGTTGTTTTGGTAGTGATGTGCAATGTGTTGTTTTGGTAGTGATTCGTCCAGTTCTGGTAGTAGTGCGGTTGTTGTGTAGTGTAGTACTTGTGTGCTTGTTAATGACTTGTATTCCAGTCTTGTGGGTATCTCCTTTCCCCTACGGGCCAACTGCTTTGTTCTTACCTAGCATTTTGCTTTGTTTGGGTATGAATGTTTGTGTGCCGTATATTTTGCAAAATTTGCCATATATCTCATTATTTACTCCTCTGCCTAGCAACAAGTCTGTCTAATTATACTCATTAACTGTTTTTCAAAGTTCCCCATAGTGTCCTTTATTGAAATCGAGTTCATGAACCGTTTCAATGTTCTTATTTTCTTCTAGATTATATCTTAAAGTATATTTAAATGTTATTGTTATTATTGTTATTAAATGTTATTGTGACATTGCATTGCAATTGAGCTATGTTGTTTACCATACCGTTCATTTCGTGAGTATAAGTATAGATGCCACACTTGTGACAGGTAAAACCATGCCTTTTTTGAAAAACAGCACCGTCTGTTGCACGTAAGAGCAACCCACACTATATTATGTTGCGATATTATTTCAATATTTCCGATTGTATTGATAATTTGAATTTTCATAGATTTCAATTTATTTTCATTTCGATTTAATAATTTTGTGTGACATTGCATTGAAATTGAGCTGTGTTGTTTACCATACTGTTCATTTCATGAGTATAGTTTATTTTTTTATTTTTTTCATTTCATTTTTTTAGCTGTTCTTATTTTTCAGTGATGGGAATATCAGATCATTTGATGTTCCCAATTTTCTGATGGAAGCATCAGACCATTATAGAATGCATCGGATGAGGTAGTTTGGAATGGTGGGGAGGACGAGAGGGGGGTATGGTGGGGAAGACGAGGGGACAGAGGAGAGGGTAATGGTGGGGAGGACGAGGGGACTGGGGAGTTGGGGATGGTGGGGACAGGGGAATGCTGGGGAGGACAAAGGGACAGGTGAATGGGAGATGGTGGGGGAGGAAGAAGGACAGGGGAGGGGAAAATGGTAAGGAGGACGATGGGACAGGGAAGTGGGAATAGTGGGGATGATGTGGGGACAGGGAAGTGGGAAGGACGAGAGGACTGTGGAATGGGGAATAGCAAAGTGAATTATAATTATATATATTAATTAATTCTTATAAATTTCCAGAAGCCTGTATCAACACCCACACTAATGCAACTGAAAGAGATGTTGAGACAAGTATTGCTGATATGTTGAAGAACGCCCCAAACAAACTCGGTGGAAACAGATACAAGGTAAAGTTTGCCAATTTGCTGTAGTCTAATTCAATTTCTTTTTAGTAATCTTCGAGAACATTTATGCTATGAATAAGATAAAATAATGTAACTGATTTTGATTTATTTACTATTTATTATTTATTTACCGTTATTAGTATAATAGATCTCGTAATAATTTTGCAAAAATAATGGCATTTACTATTTTAAAAAGCTCGGGTGCAGGGGGGGGGGTTATGTAAAAGCCTGGTTTGTGCCTCGGAGAGGCTATGGGATCCAGTAAGATCGTCCTTCCTTTCCTCCCTAGAATCTGGATGTAGCAGGTGCTCAATTGTCAAAAGTGAAAAATTGGTTTTGTCTTCCGAATGCACCATTTCTGTAAATTTGCTAATAATCTTTTAAAAATAGTAAATGCCATTATTTTTGCAAAATTATTACGAGATCTATTATACTAATAACGGTTTGATAAAATACAGTAGACTGCCTACTGGATAATAGTTCCAGTCCACCTGTAGACAGGGATCTCACATCAGCTTGTATATTATACAAGGATAAGATTTGATTTACTTTTGTATTTATATGCATATATGCATTTATATGCATTATTCTCTAGAATAATAGATCTCGTAATAATTTTGCAAAAATAGTGGCATTTACTATTTTAAAAAGCTCGGGTGCAGGGGGGGGGGGGGTTTGTGTAAAAGCCTGGTTTGTGCCTCGGAGAGGCTATGGGATCCAGTAAGATCGTCCTTCCTTTCCTCCCTAGAATCTGGATGTAGCAGGTGCTCAATTGTCAAAAGTGAAAAATTGGTTTTGTCTTCCGAATGCACCATTTCTGTAAATTTGCTAATAATCTTTTAAAAATAGTAAATGCCATTATTTTTGCAAAATTATTACGAGATCTATTATACTAATAACGGTTTGATAAAATACAGTAGACTGCCTACTGGATAATAGTTCCAGTCCACCTGTAGACAGGGATCTCACATCAGCTTGTATATTATACAAGGATAAGATTTGATTTACTTTTGTATTTATATGCATATATGCATTTATATGCATTATTCTCTAGAATAATAGATCTCGTAATAATTTTGCAAAAATAGTGGCATTTACTATTTTAAAAAGCTCGGGTGCAGGGGGGGGGGGGTTTGTGTAAAAGCCTGGTTTGTGCCTCGGAGAGGCTATGGGATCCAGTAAGATCGTCCTTCCTTTCCTCCCTAGAATCTGGATGTAGCAGGTGCTCAATTGTCAAAAGTGAAAAATTGGTTTTGTCTTCCGAATGCACCATTTCTGTAAATTTGCTAATAATCTTTTAAAAATAGTAAATGCCATTATTTTTGCAAAATTATTACGAGATCTATTATACTAATAACGGTTTGATAAAATACAGTAGACTGCCTACTGGATAATAGTTCCAGTCCACCTGTAGACAGGGATCTCACATCAGCTTGTATATTATACAAGGATAAGATTTGATTTACTTTTGTATTTATATGCATATATGCATTTATATGCATTATTCTCTAGAATAATAGATCTCGTAATAATTTTGCAAAAATAGTGGCATTTACTATTTTAAAAAGCTCGGGTGCAGGGGGGGGGGGTTTGTGTAAAAGCCTGGTTTGTGCCTCGGAGAGGCTATGGGATCCAGTAAGATCGTCCTTCCTTTCCTCCCTAGAATCTGGATGTAGCAGGTGCTCAATTGTCAAAAGTGAAAAATTGGTTTTGTCTTCCGAATGCACCATTTCTGTAAATTTGCTAATAATCTTTTAAAAATAGTAAATGCCATTATTTTTGCAAAATTATTACGAGATCTATTATACT